>NW_024474659.1:22500-55508 GCF_017654505.1 Polyodon spathula
AAAAGTTTTTTGTTTTTTTTTTTTTTTTTTTTTTTGTTTCCTTCCTCCCCCCCCCCCCCCCCTTTTTGTCCCCCCCCCCCCCCCCCCCCCCCCCCCCCCCACCCCCCCAAATGTTTTCCCCCCCCCCCCCCTTTTTTTAAAAAAAACCCCCTTTCCCCCCCCCCCCCCCCCCGACACCTTTTCCCCAAACCCCCTTTTTTTTTTTAAAAAAAAAAAAGGGAACAAAAAAAATTTTGTTTTTTTTGGGAAAAAAAACAATTTCCTTTGGTTGGGACACCCCCCCGTCCCCCCCCCCTTTCTCAAAGGGGGGGCCCCGGGGGGGGGGGAATTTTTTTTTCTTAAACCCCCCCCCCCCCCCCCCCCCCCCCCCAGGGGTTTTCCCTATCTTTTTGGGGTTATTTAAAAAAAACCCCCCGGGGGGCTCGGTCCCCACTAAACCCCCCCTTTTGTTTGAAAAAAAAAAAGGGGGGGTTGGGGGGGGGGAAAAAAAATTTTCCCCCCCTTGGGGGGGGACCCCCCCCAAAAACCCCCCCCCCCCCCCCCCCCCCCCTTGGCCCCCCCCCCCCCCCTTTTTTAAAAAAAAACCCCCCCTTTTTCCCTTTTTTTTTTTTTTTTTTTTGGTTTTTAAAAAAAAATTCAACCTTTCCCAAAAACCCCCTTTTTTTTGGTTTAAAGTAAAACCCATGGGGGCCCGGGGGGCCCCCCCTTTCCCCCCCCCCCCCCCCCCCCCTTCCCCCCCCCCCCCCCCCCCCCCCCCCCACCCCCCCCCCCCCCCCCCCCCCCCCCCCCCCCCCCCCCCCCCCCCCCCCCCCTTTTTTTTTTTCCCTTTTTCCCGCCCCCCCCCCCCCCCCTTTTTTGTTGTTTTGGTTTTTTTTTAGGAAACGTTGTTTTTTTCAAAAACCCCCCACAAACAAAAAAAAAAAACAGGAGTTTTCCCCCCCCCCAAAACCCAATGGAAAAAAAAACCTTTTTTCAAAAACCGGAAAAAAAAAAAAAAATTTTTAATTTTGTTAAAAAAAAGGGTCCTTTTTTTTTCCCCACCCCCCCCCTTTTTTTTTTTTTGGCCGGGGGGGGCCCTATTTTTGTTTTTTTTTTTTTTTTTTGTTTTTTTTTGATTGCCTTTTGTCAAAACAAAAAAAAAAAAAAGTACTTACGGGGGGGGGGGAATTAAACGGGTCTTTTTTTTAAGTTCCCCCTTTTCAAAAAAACCACTTCCCCCCCCCCCCCTTCCCCTTTCTTTCCCCCTCCCCCCCCCCCCCCCGTTCCCCCCCCTTGGGTCCCCCTCCCTTTTTCCCCCCCCCTCCCCCAAAAAAAAAAAACAAAAAAAAACAAAAATTTTAAAAACGGGTTTAAAAAAATTTAAAATTTTTTTTTTTTTTTTCCCCCCCCCCCCCCCCCCCCCTTTTTTTTGGCGGGGGGGGTTAAAAATTTAAAACTTTTTAGGGGGGGAATTTTTTTATGCAAAAAAACACCAAAAAGGGGGGGGTCTTTTTTTGGGGGGGCGTTTTTCCCGGGGATTTTTTTTTAAAAAAAATTTTTCCGGGGCCTTTCCAAACCCCCCAATGGAAGGGGGGGGGAATTTTGTCATTTTTAAACCCCCCAAAGGGGGAAATTTTTTTTTTTTTTTTTTAAAAGTTTTTTTTTTTCCCCCCCCCCCCCCCCCCAAACCACGTTTCCCCCCCTTTTTTAGTTTCCCCCCCCCCCCCCCCGTTTCCCCCCCCCTTTTTTTAAAAAAACCCGGTTTCCCCCCCCCCCCCTTTTTTGAAAACCCCCCCCCCCCCCCCCCCCCCCCCCCCCCCCCCCCTCCCCGCCCCCCCCCCCCCCCCCCCGCCCCCTTTCCAGGGGGTTTCTTCAAAAATGTTTTTCCCGGTTCCCTTTTTCCCCCCCCCCCCGTGGGGTTTTTTTTTTTTTTTTTTTGTTTTTTTTTTTTTTTTTTTTTTTTTTTTTTCCCCCCCCCCCCCCTAAAAGCCCCCAAAACCCCTTTTGGGTGGGGTTAAATTTCATTCACCCCTCCCCCGGAAACTTGGGTTTCCCAACCAAAAAAAAACAAACAAAAAAGAAGGGGTTTAACACCATTTTTTTTTTTTTTTTGGACCTTTTCGGAATTGGGGGACGGGGTTTTAACAAAACCCCATTTTTTTTTAAAAACAAATTTTCAAAATTACCACTGTTTTTCGGGGGAACCCCCAAAACCCCCCTTTTGTCCCCCCCCCCCCCCCCCCCCCCCCTTTTTTTTTTTCCCCCCCCCCCCCCCCCCCCCCCCCCCCCCCCCCCCCCCCCCCCCCCCCCCCCCTTTGGGATTTTGGTCCCCCCCCCCCCTTTCCCCCCCCCCCCCCCCCCCCACCCCCCCCCCCAAAAAGGGGGAAAAAAAAAAAAAAAAAATTTTGTTTTTCCCCCAAATTTTATCAAAATTCCTTTCTTTTTTTTCTTTTCCCCCTTAAACCCCCTTTTTTTTTGCACCCCTTTTTTTTTAAAAATACATCAAACCCCAAAAACCCCAAAAACGGAAAACCCCCCCCCCCCCCCCCCCCCCCGTTTTCCCCCCCCCCCCCCCCCACAAAAGGGGAAGGGGGGTTTGGGGGGGTCTTTTTGGGGGGGCCCCCCCCCCCCCCCCCCCCCCCCCCCCACCCCGTTTCCCCCCCCCCCCCCCCCCCCCTTTGGTCCCCCCCCCCCCCCCTCCCCCCCCCCCCCCCCCCCCCCCCCCTTTTTGTTTTTTTTTTTTTTTGGGGGCGGGTTTTTTGGGGAAAAAAGGGGGTCCCCCCCCCCCCCAAAAAATTGGTTTAAAATTTTTTTTTTTTTTTTTTTTCCACCCCCCCCCCCCCCCCCCCCCCGTTTTTTTCCCCCCCCCACCTTCTTTTGGCAAAAACCCCACAGGAGGGGGAACTTTTTTGGTTTTTTGGAACCAAAAAAAGGGGGGGGGGAAAAAAAACCCGTTTTCACAAAAAAAAGGGTCCCCCCTTTTGTTTTTTTTGTTTTTTTTTTTTTGGGGGTATTGTTTTACCTCCCCTTTTGGCCTTTTCCTGTAATGGAAAAAAAACAAAAAAAAAAAAAATTTTTTTCCTCCCCCTCCCAACCCAAAAAACGGGGGGGGGGGTTTTGCTTTTTTTTTTTTTGGGGGGGCCTTTTCCCCCTTTCCCAAAAAATTTTAAAAAGGTTTTTTTTTTTTTTTTTTTTTTTTTTTTTTCCCCCCCCTCCCCCCCCCCCCCTGTTTTGGAAGGCTTTCCCCTTTCCCCCTCCCACCCCCCCCCCCCCCCCCCCCCCCCCCCCCCCCCCCCCTCCTTTCCCCCCTTGGGTTATTTTTTTTTCACCCCGGAAAACACCAAAACAAAACCCGGGGTTGTTTGGGTTTTCCCCTGCCCCCCCCCCCCCCCTTTTGGGGCTGTGTGTAAATCAGGGGGGAAAAACCCCTCCCCCCGGGCCCCCCCCAATTTGTTTTCCCCCCCCCCCCCTTGGGGGGGGGGGGGGGGGGTTTTTTCCCCCCCCCCGTCCCCCTTTCCCCTTTTTTTTACACCCCCCCCCCCAACTTTCGCTTTTTTTTTTGTTTTTTTTTCCCCCCCCCCCCCCCCCCCCCCCACCCCCCCCCCCCCCCCCCCCCCCCCCAAGGGTTTTTCCCGGGGGGGAAAAAAAAACCCCCCCCCCTTTCCCACCCCTAAAAAAAAAAAATTTTTTTTTAGGGTCCCCCCCCCCCCCCCCCCCCCCCAGAAAGGTAAAAAACTGCGTTCCCTTTTTTTTCCCTGGGACCACTCAAAAAAAAAAAAATTTGTTTACCTCCTGAGGGGGGGAAATCCCCCCCCCCCCCCCCCCCCCCCCCCTCCAATTTTTTTTTTTTTTTTGTTTTTTTTTGTTGTTGTTAAAAAGGGGGGGGTTTTTTTCACCTGGGGGGACCAGGCCCCCCCCCCCCCCCCCCCCCCCCCCCCCCCCCCTCCCCCCCCCCCCCCCCCCCCCCCCCCCTGGTTTTTTTTTTTTGTTTTTCCCCCCCCCCCCCCCCCCCCCCCCCCCCCCCCCCCCCCCCCCCCCCCCCCCCCCCCCCCCCCCCCCCTTGTTCCTCCCCCTAACTTAAAGGGAACCAAAAAAACAAGGGGTTTTTGTTTTGGAAGGGGGGCAACACGGGGGGGCGCGGACCCCTCCATCCCCCAAGGCAACCCCTCCCCCCCCCCCCCAAAAAAAAACGAATTTTTTTTTACACTTGGGCCCCTTTTAAACTGTTTTTTTTTTCAAAAACCTAGGGGGGGGGCTATGGGGGGGGGGGGCCCTTTGTTTTTTTTTTTTTGTTTTTTTTTCCCCCCCCCCCCCCCCGCCCCCCCCCCCGGGTAAAGCCCAAAAGAAAACCCATTGAGGGGATTTGCAAAACCCCCACACAATTAATTTCTTTTTTTTTTACAAAAAAGGGGGGGGGGGCGGGGGAAAAACAAAATGTCGGGGGGGCCCCCCCCCCCCCGCCCCCCCCCCCCCCCAAACAAACAACACAACCCCCAAAATAAATTTGGGGAAGAAACCCACCCCCCCCCCCCTTTTTGTTTTTTTTTTTTTTTTTTTTTCCCCCTTCCCTTTCCCCCCCGGGGTTTTTTTTTTGGGTTTTTCCCCCCCCCCCCTAAAAGTCTTCTTAACAAAACTTTTTGGTTAACATTGAAAGGGGGGAAAAAACAAAAAAACGGAAAAAAGGGGGGGGGGGTTGGGGGGGGGGGAAAATGGGATGCTTTTTGGTTAAAAGGCGGAAAATTTTTTTCACTTTTAAAAAAAAAAAAATTTTTTAAATTCAAAAAAACAGGGGGGGGTTTGGGTTTGGGTGGGGCGAAAGAAATAACCGTTAAAGCTTTGCGGGATAAACCCCCAACCACCCGGGGGGGTGGGGGGAGGTAATTCCCCCTGAAATGCGGGGGTATTTTTGTTGGTGGGGGGGGTTAAAAAACAAAAAATTTGAACCGTGGGGGGCAAAAAAAGACACAAGTTTTTTAAAGGGGGGAAAAAAAAAAAAAACCAAAAAACAAAAATCCCCCCCCAAAAAAAAAAACGGAACAGGGTGGGGTTGGGAAAAAAAAAAAAAAAAAAAAAAAATTTTTTTTCCGGGGGGGACAATGGTTTTATTTTTTTTGTTAATTTTGTTTTTTTAATTTGGTTATATGTTTGTGGGGGTTTTCACCACCGAAAACGTGGTGGAAGGAACAAACGTAAAAATAAGAAATAAAAAAAAAAAAAAAAAAAAATCCCAACCCTTAAGACCCAAAAAAAACCACCCCCAAGTTTTTTTTTTTGAAATTTTTTTTTTTTTTGATTTCTTTTTTTTGGGGGATTTGAATTTCCCCGGGAAAAACCGAAAAAAAAAAAAAGGGGGAAAAAAAACAATTCTTAACCCATAACAAACTTTTTGTTTACAAAAAAGGGGCGTTTTTTTTCAGGGGGGGGGGGGCCCCAACCCCGGGGGGGGGGAATAGGGCGGGCGGGTTTTTCTACAGGTTCGGGGGGTTCAAAAACAAAACCAAAACATTTTTAAATTTGTTTTAAAAAAAAGGGGCGTTTGTTTTAACGTGCCCCCCTTCCCCCCCCCCCCCCCCCCCCCCCTGTTTTTTTTTTGTTTGGGGGGTTAGGGGGTTGGGGAACAAAACCACCCCCAAAAATTTCCGTTTTAAAAAAAAAGTTCCTTGACACCGTAAAAACAAAAAAAATTAATTTAAAAAAAAAAAAAAAAATTTAGGTTTTTTTTTTCAAAAAGCCCCCCTTGGGGGGGGGGGGGGGTTAACCAGTTTTTAAACGGGAGGAAACGAAAATCAACCAAAAAAAAAACAAAATTTAATAACAAAATTTGGGGCAAAAAAAAAAAAAAGAGTGGGACATTTGGTGTGGGGGAAAACAAGAAACAAAATTAGACCCCCCTTGGGGGGTTTAAAAAAAAAAAAAAAAAAAAAAAAAAATTTCCCAAAAAAAAAACAAAAAAAAAAAAAAAAAAAAAAAAAAAAAAAAAAAAAAAAAAAAAAAAAAAAAAAAAAAAACCCCCCCCCCTCCGCCCCCACCCAAACCCCAGGCGGGGGGGGGAAAAAAAACCCCTTTTTTCTGGGGAACCCCCCCCCCCCCCCCTCCAAACACCACCCCAAAAAAATTTGGAATTGGGACCGGACAAAAGGGGGAAAAACACGAAAAAAAACAACCCCCCCCACCAACCCCCCCCCCAAAAGGGTGGGTCCGATTTTTCCCTCACCCCCCCCCCCCCCCCCCCTCCCTTTCTGGTAAAAAACCACCAAAAATCCCCCCCCCCCCTCCTTCTCCCCCCCCTCCCCCCCCCCCCCCCCCCCCGGTTTTTTGTTTGGGGTTTTTTTTTCCCCCCCCCCCCCCCCCCCCCCCCCCCTCAAAAAAAAAAAAAAACGGGCAGGCATGGGGGCGGAATTTTGATTTTTTTTTTTTTTTGGAAACAAAAAAAAAAACAAAAAAAAAAAAAAAAAAAAAAAAAAAAAAAACAAACAAAAAAAAAAAAAAAAAAAAAAAAAAAAAAAAAAAACAAAAAAAAAAACACATAAAAAAAAAACAAAAAAAAAAAAAGTTAAAAAAAAAAAAAAAAAAAAAAAAAAAAAAAAAAAAAAAAAAAAAAAAAAAAAAAAAAAAAAACAAAAATAATAAGAAAAAAAAAAAAAAAAAAAAAAAAAAAAACATAAAAAAAAAAAAAAAAAAAAAATAAAAAAAAAAAAAAAAAAAAATAAAAAAAAAAAAAAAAATAAAAAAACAAAAAAACAAAAAAAAAAACAAAAAACTAAAATAAAAAAAAAAAAAAAAAACAACCAACAAAAAAAAAATAAAAAATTTAAAACAAAAAAAAAAAAGGAAATTGATTTTTTAGATAAAATCTCAGGGCTTTGGCACAAACAGTTCCTCTTCCACAGACAGACAGATGAACTGAACTGAGCATGTGCCAAGTGAATAATGGCACTCTAGACTTGCTTCTGATTGGAGAAATTCAAGGTGTTACGACAGGCCCGTGTTACAACTGTCCCCATTTTCCCCTAGATTTTTTGTTCTGTCATTTACATTCCGCTTGGTGGAATTTAAGAATGCCCGAGAAAAAACCCTTTTTTTTTTTTTGTTTTTGCGGGTGGACCTTGAGTTTTTTTACGACAGAGTCTCGCACAAGTTTTGGTTATCCCCAGTTCCTTGGCAAAATGGGGTCTGCGGAAAAAAAAAGTGAAATGACCGCAGCATCCTGTAGAAGAACAGTGAGAGAAGAGTCTTAGTTAATGGGAGCCTTTCATTTGTTGTCCCACTTAAATGTGGGTTTGCAGCAACCTCCCCCGTTTTCGACCAAAAAAGTTTTTGAAAGAAACAAAACAAAAACAATCAAACCAAAACAACAAAAACTGTTCTAGTTTTAAAGTTTTCAATTTCCTTAACCACACAACACCAACACACGTTTTTGGAGGTGAAGTCGTATCTTTTTTTTCAGAACTGGATGACCCCCCAACCCCCTTGATTTAGCCCCCCCCCCGCAATTAGAAGAACCCTTTGGCTCAAAGTGTTTGGGATGTTCTACCAAAAGAGGAAAAAAGAAAAAAAAAAAATCTCTGTATATTGCGGGACCCTTTATTTGCAAGGGGCCCCAGACCTGATGTTTGTGTTTAAACTGATTCAACCCATATTTTGGTTTTGAAGTTTGTTAGTACAGTATCTGGTCAAGCGGAACTGTGTGAAATGTAAAGGCGGGACCTTCACAAAGCTAGTTTTTTCCCTGCTTGGTAATCTGACACTGGGAAGTGGAAGTTTTTTTCTTAAAATCTACAATTTTGGGGGGGGTTTTTCAAAGGGGTGGGGTTCCCTACACCCTCACGGGACGAGTGCAGATTGGGGGAAACAGGGGTTTGTTAAGCTACCCTGGGCAACCGAAAAAGTGCTTAAGAAAGTGAGAAATGTTGTGGTTATGAATGCCCTTGAATGTGAAGCAGATGGTTTGCAATTTTTAAACCAAGGTTTAAAAATTTATTTACCCAAAACAACGGTTCAATTGGAGCATAACGTAAAAACAAAAACCAACACAAAACCAATTTAAACCACCACCACAAAAACGAAACTGAAAACCCTACATTCGTTATTGAAAGGTGCCTTTAAAAAAAAAAAAAAAATTAGGAATGTTTTTTTGACAGTTTGTTGAGTTTGGGAGGTGCCTAATTGTGTTTCAAAATTAACAAAAGGCTTCTCACTGAGCAAAGATTTTATGGTGATGAATGCAAAGAAAGATGGGAGTGGAAAGGGAACTGAAAGTTTGTTTTTTTGATATTTTTTTCAGGAAGGTGGTGAGACAAGTTCAAGGAAGGTTACTTGGTGAGAGCGGTTAGGTGGTCCACCCCTGATGGGTGGAAAAAAAAAAAAAAAAGGTTGCCCATCGAAGGTATTTGTGAAAACAAACCTTTACAAACAATAAAACCAACCCCACAAGGTGCAAGAGAGTGTGGCAAATGATGGAACGAAGGGTGAAATTCTAAAGACTGAAATAAATGCCCTCGTCAGGGTTGTGGAGCGGAAGAATCAGCTGAGCATCTGTTGGTTAATTGCAGCTTCGCACAACATGTTTGGGCTGAGGCTGACACCTTTGTAAAAGAATATTGTGAAGGAGAGACAGTAAATGAGCCCATGATATTGTATGGGAAACATAATGAAAAGATGAGCAAGAACAAGTGGTATGTGTTGTGGGCAATACTGAACTCCTTTAAGGACGCAATATGGAGAGCAAGAAATGTTCTGGTTTTTAGGAATGCTCAGCTCTCAAGTTCGGACTGCGTGAGGCTGGCTTTGAGCATCCTAAAGGATTATGAAATCAAAGATCGTCGGGAGTCGGGGAAGCAGAAGGCGGAACAAATGTGGAAGGTGGGAAAGTGGATTGGTGGGCAATGGGCTGTTGGCATTGGTTAGTGTTTCTGGGTGTTTTCAAGGGTTTTGGATGAGGAGGTTATTTCACGCCTTACCGTCAACAAAGGAGGGAGTAAAAAAAATGAATCGCAAAAATATGGTTTTTTTTGTTTAAGACCAATATTCCCAAGGGCCGGGGAACATTTTTATTTCCTTTTTTAATGAAATTGTAGTGTTTGTGTTTTTGTTTTTTGTGTGTTTTGTTCCCATGACGTACCTTTCTTAAAGTAAAAAAAACACAACACACCTTCAAAAACCGATGGCTAACACAGGCATTTTCCGTTGATATTGTTATTCTTAAACAAAAAACAAATTCAATAACCAAACCGGACATTAACTTGGAAGTATTAAAACCCGGGGGGGCCCTTCCTTCAAATTCAACCAAAAAAGTGTTAACTTTTCTTTTAAAGTAATGGTTTCTGTTTAGTTATTTTTGTATATGTAAGAGTTAGTTTTTGATTTGTGTTCAGTTTTGTAATTGTAATAAGTGTTGTGTTTTTTGAATGTTTTTGTGTTGTTAATTGTTAAGATTAAATTTATTATAAAAATCAAATCAAATCTGTTCTTATCAGTTTAATATCCGATACGTCCCCCATAGGGGGACCGTCTATATTAAATGGAATTTTGGAAGCGGGAGATGGAAGCGGGGCTTGCTCAGTCCATCCACGCATCGACCGGTATTGCAGTACTACGGGAAGGTGCCCATTTCGAAAGGTCAACGAGAGGCGAAGCGGGCGAGAGAGAGAGAGAGAGAGAGAGAGAGAGAGGAGAGAGAGAAGCGAGCGAGGCCGCTCGGGGTGGCGGGGGGTTGGTGGGTTGCACCCTCCTCCCCCCTCCCTCCCTCCCTGGGAGGGGGAAAGGACCCTGCGGGCCAAAAGGGAAGGGCGCTTTTCTTGCTTCTTTTTTTTTTTTTTTTTTTTGTTTTTTTTTTTTCATATTTTTTTTTCATTTTTCATCGATTGTACGTCCGGATTGGCAGCTGCAGCAGCAGCATCAGCAGCAGCAGCAGCATCAGCAGCAGCAGCAGCAACAGCAGCAGAAGCAGCCCTTTCGCCGGGGCGGAAAGGCAGATGCTTTTTGGGAGGAGTTCCATGTTTTTGTTTTGCGGGCGTGGCCTCGCTGCCGCTTGGCAGAGGGGAGGGCCTTGGGGCCTTTGGGCCTTTGGGCCGGCCGCAAGGGCTCGGCCGCCAGCAAAGGCACACTCTGGCTTCTCCACAGCTCGAATAAATTTTTCGCCTTTCACTAAAGATTTCCGTGGAAAGGAGCATTTAAGAGTTCGATCCAATTTTTGGACAGCCCTTCCCCTCAGGGAGGTGCTCCACCTGGAGTTTAAAAGCAGAACGATCACAGAAAGGGCGGTCGCCCCCGTTGGAGCCAGGCACCTTTCCTTCCTTCCTTCCTTCCGTCCTTCCTTCCTTTCGAGAAAGAAGAAAGAAGCAAGTACCACGACTTGCGGGGGTTATGTGGTTTGCGGGCGGCCGCGCCCGGGGCGTTTGTCCAAAACCATTGTGGGCATCGCTTCTCGGCCTCTTGGCTCATTTCAAGTGTATGTGGCATGACCGCAGCATTTTGAATATTTGCTGAGAAAGAGAAGGCGCTGGGATTTGGATGCGATGGCAACGGGAAGAAGAATGCAGAATTTGATCCGGTTTCGATGGAGTGAGGAGTTGGTGAAACAGCTGAGAACCGTGGACGTTGGAGAGTGGAAGGATACGCCAGGTGGGCGTGAATTTTTCGTGAAGGAAGTTTTGCTGAAAGGACTGCAGTTGGAGGTGAAGTCTATTTTTTGTTTTCAAAATTATGATAAGTTTTTTGATTTAGTTTTATGCAGTGAAGATTTGGCTCGGAGCGTTTGGGATAATTATCAGCGGAAGAAAAATGAAAGGCCTTTTTCTTTCTATATTGGAGACCCTTTGTTTGCAAGAGAAGTTCGACCATTATTTGTGTTTATGTATAACCCATATGTTGGTCAAGAGGATGTTGCACAGTACATTGGGAGAGTTTGTGATATTATTTCGGGACCTTTTAAAGTTCTTGACCCTGTAGGCATCTGGACTGGGAAATGGAAATTTTTCGTGAGGCTGAAGATCTGTAGTACAAAAGAGGGGGGTATAGTACACCCTCCGGGCCAGGTACAGATTGGGGGAAACAGGGGTTTTTTAAGCTACCCTGGGCAACCGAGGAGGTGTTTCAAATGTGATACGGAAGGACATGAGGCGAATGAGTGCCAAGTAACGTTCTGCCAAAAGTGTAGGAGGAAGGGGCATGAAGCCATGGACTGCAACACCCCAAAGAGGTGTAGTATGTGTGGATCCCTCGATCATTTGTATAGAGAGTGTGGTAAACGTGGTATGGATGAAGAGCGAGCAAATGAGAGTGGTGATGGTGCAAAGAAAGATGGGAGTGGAAAGGGAATGAGTGGAAGTGGGTGTGGTATGGATGGAGAGCGAGCAAATGAGAGTGGTGATGGTGCAAAGGAAGATGGGGGTGGAAAGGGAATGAGTGGAGGTGGGTGTGGTATGGATGGTGAGCGAGCAAATGAGGGTGATGATGGTATAAAGAGAGATGGGAGTGGAGAGGGAATGCGTGGAAGGGGTAAAAGTGGTGGTGATGTAAGTAAGGAAGGTGGTGTGGAGAGTGGTGGAGGGAGTATGAGTGGTAAGGAAGTGAAAGAGGGTGGAGGTGTGGGTGTAGGTGGTGGTGGTGAAGGTGATGGTGGGGCGGACAAGGTAGAAGAGAGTGAGGCGATGGAGGGAACGGAGATTGATTTAAAAAAAAAGCGGAAAGACAGAGAAGCTGGAGCCGGGAGCAGAAGTGAGGAGAGTTCCAGTGAGGGTGCAGTTGGTCCGAGCTGGTCGGAAAGTGTGGAAGAAGAGGAGGAAAGGAGGAAAAGAAGAACCGATCAGCGGAGAGAAAGGGAGGATGCTAAGGAGAAAAAGAAACGAGAAAAGGAGGAATACGAAAAGTTAACTTGGGGGGAGAAGAGTGAAATAGAGAAGTTTGGAATTGAGAGGGATAAGATTTTGCAACGTGCTAGATGGAGGGCAGACATAGCAAGGAGGGAGGCGGAAAAGAAATAGAGGGATAGGGTTTTGTTTTTTGTTTTTTTGCTGAAGTGTATATTTGTGTGATGATTATTATATGAAATGATATTGTTTGTGTATAGTGTTTTTTGTTTCCTTTGTTTTGAATAATAAAATAATGTAATTGGGTATTTGGGTTTTTGTTCTGGGGTGAAAAGTAAGTTTTTGTTTGTAAATTTGCATATATGTAAAGTGAAGGTCTTTTCTTGTATTGTTAGAATATATGTTTAGTTTCTTAGTTACTGTTTTATTAGACTGTGTTGTTGTTTTGTAATGGGAATCAGGATTGTGTTTTGTTGAATATTTTGTTTTGTTAAAGTAAAGTAATGGTTTCTGTTTAGTTATTTTTGTATATGTAAGAGTTAGTTTTTGATTTGTGTTCAGTTTTGTAATTATAATAAGTGTTGTGTTTTTTGAATGTTTTTGTGTTGTTAATTGTTAAGATTAAATTT
Organism: Polyodon spathula; assembly: GCF_017654505.1. Lineage (NCBI taxonomy): Eukaryota > Metazoa > Chordata > Actinopteri > Acipenseriformes > Polyodontidae > Polyodon > Polyodon spathula. The sequence goes on from NW_024474659.1 coordinate 34,919, forward strand.
ATTATAAAAATCAAATCAAATCTGTTCTTATCAGTTTAATATCTGATACGTCCCCCATAGGGGGACCGTCTATATTAAATGGATTTTTGGAAGCGGGAGATGGAAGCGGGGCTTGCTCCGTCCACTCCACGCATCGACCCGGTATTGCAGTACCTCCGGGAACGGTGCCCATTTCTCAGAAAGGTCAAAAGAGAGAGAGAGCGAGAGAGAGAGAGAGAGAGGAGAGAGAGAGAGAGAGAGAGAGAGAGAGAGAGAGAGAGAGAGATTTAGCTGAGGCCTCTCTCACGGAGAAGCTCTCCTGGCCGCTCTCTCTATGGGACCTCTCCCTAGACGTTGATCCCCCCTCCCTCCCCTCCTCCCCTTTCCTGGGACGCGCCGTTTTCTCGTTCTTTTTTTTTTTTTTTTTTTTTTTTTTTTTTTTTTTTTCATATTCCCTCCCTCCCCACCTCCCCCTACGGTCGGTCTGGCACGCGCCCTCGCTCGTCGGTCGTTCCGCAGGAAAGCAGGCCTCGGGGGCAGCCGTGCGTTCTTTTTTTTTTTTTTTTTTTTTTTCTTTTTTTTTTTCTCATATTTTTTTTTTTTTTTTTTTTTTTTTTTTCATATTTCATATTCAGGCAGGCCTAACACACGCAGCAGGCCAGTGTAGCAGCAGCAGCAAAGCGCCCTTTCGCCGGGGCGGAACGGCAGATGCGTTTTGGGAGGAGTTCCCTGTTTTTGTTTTGCGTGCGTGGCCTCGCTGCCGCTTGGCAGAGGGGAGGGCCTTTGGGCCTTTGGGCCGGCCGGAAGGGCTCGGCCGCCAGCAAAGGCACACTCTGGCTTCTCTACAGCTCGAATAAATCTTCCGCCTTTTACTAAAGATTTCCGTGGAGAGGAGCATTTACGAGTTCGATCCAATTTTTGGACAGCCCTTCCCCTCAGGGAGGGGCTCCACCTGGAGTTTAAAAGCAGAACGAGCACAGAAAGGGCGGTCGCCCCCGTTGGAGCCCGGCACCTTTCCTTCCTTCCTTCCTTCCTTCCTTCCTCCCTCCCTCCCCCGCCCGCCCGAGAAGCAAGTACCACGACTGCTGCGGCGGGCGGCCGCGCCCGGGGCGTTTGGCTAAAACCATTGTGGGCATCGCTTCTCGGCCTCTTGGCTCAGATCAAGTGTAGTATCTGTTCTTATCAGTTTAATATCTGATACGTCCCCCATAGGGGGACCGTCTATATTAAATGGATTTTTGGAAGCGGGAGATGGAAGCGGGGCTTGCTCCGTCCACTCCACGCATCGACCCGGTATTGCAGTACCTCCGGGAACGGTGCACATTTCTCAGAAAGAGAGAGAAAAGAGAGAGAGAGAGAGCGCGGGGCTTGCTCCGTCCCTTCGCGCCCGACGCTAATCGCCCGCGTATTCTGGTCGTAGCGGATCTCATGGAGGCTCCTTGCCACAAGGTAAAGAGTGCCCTCGTTCTCTCTCTCACTCGCTTGCGCTAAAGCTCTAGACGAGCGAGAGCTACTCTCCGAAGAGATAGCGAGAGAGAGAGAGAGAGAGAGAGGAGAGAGAGAACCCTCCTCCCTCCCCTGGAGAGGGCCCCACTCCCCATCCGCAAAAATAACCCCTCCCTCCCTCCCCACCTCCCCTTTCCTGGGACGCGCCGTTTTCCCGCTCTTTTCGTTCTTTTTTTTTTTTTTTTTTTTTTTTTTTTTTTTTTTCATATTTCATATTCAGGCAGGCCTAACACACGCAGCAGGCCAGTGTAGCAGGGCAGCAGCAGCAGCAGCAGCAGCAAAGCGCCCTTTCGCCGGGGCGGAACGGCAGATGCGTTTTGGGAGGAGTTCCCTGTTTTTGTTTTGCGTGCGTGGCCTCGCTGCCGCTTGGCAGAGGGGAGGGCCTTTGGGCCTTTGGGCCGGCCGGAAGGGCTCGGCCACCAGCAAAGGCACGCTCCGGCTTCTCTACAGCTCGAATAAACCTTTCGCCTTTTACTAAAGATTTCCGTGGAGAGGAGCATTTACGAGTTCCAATTTTTGGACAGCCCTTCCCCTCAGGGAGGGGCTCCACCTGGAGTTTAAAAGCAGAACGAGCACAGAAAGGGCGGTCGCCCCCGTTGGAGCCCGGCACCTTTCCTTCCTTCCTTCCTTCCTTCCTTCCTTCCTCCCTCCGCCCGCCCGCCCGAGAAGCAAGTACCACGACTGCTGCGGCGGGCGGCCGCGCCCGGGGCGTTTGGCCAAAACCATTGTGGGCATCGCTTCTCGGCCTCTTGGCTCTGCTCAAGTGTATGTGGCATGACCGCAGCATCCTGAGAATCCAGTGAGGAAGAGAAGGCGCTGGGAGCTGTATACGATGGCGACTGGGAGAAGGATGCAGAACCTCATTCCGTTTTCGATGGAGTGAGAATTTGGAGAAGGAGCTGAAGACTGTGGACGTTGCTGATTGGAAGAATACACCAGGTGGTCGGGAGTTCTTTGTGAAGGAAGTTTTGCTGAAAGGACTGCAGTTGGAGGTGAAGTCGATATTTTGTTTTCAGAACTATGACAAGTTTTTTGATTTAGCTTTGTACAATGAAGAACTGGCTCAAAGTGTTTGGGATGTTTACCAAAAGAGGAAAAATGAAAAACCTTTTTCTCTGTATATTGGAGACCCTTTATTTGCAAGGGAAGTTAGACCTCTGTTTGTTTTTATGTACAACCCATATGTTGGAGAAGAAGAAGTTGTACAGTATGTCAAGCGGGTGTGTGACATTATTTCGGGACCTTTTAAAGTACTTGACCCTGTTGGTATCTGGACTGGGAAGTGGAAGTTTTTTGTACGGTTGAGGAGGAGGAGTTCCCTTTTTTTGTTTTGCGTGCGCGGCCTCGCTGCCGCTTGGCAGAGGGAAGGGCCTTTGGGCCGGCCGGAAGGGCTCGGCCACCAGCAAAGGCACGCTCCGCCTTCTCTACAGCTCGAATGAACCGTTCGCCTTTTACTAAAGATTTCCGTGGAGAGGAGCATTTACGAGTTCGATCAGAATTTTTGGACAGCCCTTCCCCTCAGGATAGGGGATCCACCTGGAGTTTAAAAGCAGAACGATCACAGAAAGGGCGGTCGCCCCCGTATGGATGGTGAAGGAGGACCTTTCCTTCCTTCCTTCCTTCCTTCCTTCCTCCCTCCGCCCGCCCGCCCGAGAAGCAAGTACCACGTCTGCTGCGGCGGGCGGCCGCGCCCCCCCGTGGGCCCTATAGTGGTGGACGGGGGTATGATGGTGGGAATGAAGTTAAAGGGGGTGCATGTGTGGGTGGCCCATCGCTTCTCGGCCTCTTGGCTCAGATCAAGAGTAGTATCTGTTCTTATCAGTTTAATACCTGATACGTCCCCCATAGGGGGACCGTCTATAGTAAATGGATTTTTGGAAGCGGGAGAGGGAAGCGGGGCTTGCTCCGTCCACTCCCCGCATCGACCCGGTATTGCAGTACCTACGGGAACGGTGCACCATTCTCAGAAAGGTCAAGAAAGAGTCAGAAAGAGAGAGAGAATGCAAAGAAGGAGAAAAGTGAAACCGGAAATGAAGTGAGGATCGAGAGGAGAGAGAGGAGAGAGAGAGAGCGAGCGAGAATAAATATGAGAGGAATAGAAAGAAGGTGATAAATATGTAGAGAACTTTTAGCGACTCTACTAGCGGGCTGTATAGAGTCGAGTTTTTCCCGTTCCTTTCGTTTTTTTTTTTTTTTTTTTTTTTTTTTCATATTTCATATTCAGGCAGGCCTATGAGAGAGAAAAGGTTTTTTGCATACGCAGCAGGCCAGTGTAGCAGCAGCTGAGCAGCAGCAAAGCGCCCTTTCGCAGGGGCGGAACGGCAGATGCGTTTTGGAATTAGTTCCCTGTTTTTGTTTTGCGTGCGTGGCCTCGCTGCCGCTTGGCAGAGGGGAGGGCCTTTGGGCCTTTGGGCCGGAAGGGCTCGGCCACCAGCAAAGGCACGCTCCGGCTTCTCTACAGCTCGAATGAACCTTTCGCCTTTTACTAAAGATTTCCGTGGAGAGGAGCATTTACGAGTTCGATCCAATTTTTGGACAGCACTTCCCCTCAGGGAGGGGCTCCACCTGGAGTTTAAAAGCAGAACGAGCACAGAAAGGGCGGTCGCCCCCGTTGGAGCCCGGCACCTTTCCTTCCTTCCTTCCTTCCTCCCTCCCTCCGCCCGCCCGCCCGCCCTCCCTCCGCCCGCCCGAGAAGCAAGTACCACGACTGCTGCGGCGGGCGGCCGCGCCCGGGGCGTTTGGCCAAAACCATTGTGGGCATCGCTTCTCGGCCTCTTGGCTCAGATCAAGTGTAGTATCTGTTCTTATCAGTTTAATATCTGATACGTCCCCCATAGGGGGACCGTCTATATTAAATGGATTTTTGGAAGCGGGAGATGGAAGCGGGGCTTGCTCCGTCCACTCCGCTGAGACGGTCCCCCCCATGGAGGGGACCGGCTATATTAAATGGCTTTTTTTGGAAGGGGAGATGGAGCGGGGCTTGCTCCGTCCAACAATCCACTGCATCGCCTCTCTCGCACCAATCTTAACGCATCTGTCCGCTCTCTCTCTTTCTCAGAGGTCAAAAGAGAGAGAGAGAGAGAGAGCGTGAGTGAGCGAGAGAGAGAGAGAGAGAGAGAGAGAGAGACAGAGAGAGAGAGAGAGACCCTCCCTTACCCCTCCCTCCCTCCCCCCCTCCCCTTTCCTGGGACGCGCCGTTTTCCCGTTTTTTTTTTCTTTTTGTTTTTTTTTTTTTTTTTTTTTTTTTTTTTTTTTTTTTTTTCATATTTCATATTCAGGGTCCAGGCGAGGCGTGCGTACCCGCAGCAGGCCATGTAGTAGCAGCAGCAGCAAAGCGCCCTTTCGCCGGGGCGGAACGGCAGATGCGTTTTGGGAGGAGTTCCCTGTTTTTGTTTTGCGTGCGTGGCCTCGCTGCCGCTTGGCAGAGGGGAGCCTTTGGGCCTTTGGGCCGGCCGGAAGGGCTCGGCCACCAGCAAAGGCACGCTCCGGCTTCTCTACAGCTCGAATGAACCTTTCGCCTTTTACTAAAGATTTCCGTGGAGAGGAGCATTTACGAGTTCGATCCAATTTTTGGACAGCCCTTCCCCTCAGGGAGGGGCTCCACCTGGAGTTTAAAAGCAGAACGAGCACAGAAAGGGCGGTCGCCCCCGTTGGAGCCCGGCACCTTTCCTTCCTTCCTTCCTTCCTTCCTCCTTCCTCCCTCCCTCCGCCCGCCCGAGAAGCAAGTACCACGACTGCTGCGGCGGGCGGCCGCGCCCGGGGCGTTTGGCCAAAACCATTGTGGGCATCGCTTCTCGGCCTCTTGGCTAAGATCCAGTTTGTGGCTTGACCGCAGCTTGATCGCTGGAGAAAGAGAAGGTGACGTGAGGATGGCGGCTAGATCCTCATCAAGGTCGGCCCAGGGGGCTGGACTAAAGAACACCGTTCGTCTGAGGTGGAAGGAAGAGAATAAAGGAGACTTTTTGGATCGGGACCAGTTCGTGCAGAAGGTCATCATGGATCAACTGAAGCTTGTGCCTACTCAGATCTTCTGTTTACAGGTAAATAACAACCTGAAATTTGTGGATGTAACTTTTACGACAAAATTGGTTTTTGAAACCTTTTTCAAAACCTGCAAGGAAAAGTCGGCAGTGGAACCCTTATCTTTTTATACGGTGGAGTCGTTGTGGCATCAGGAACACCGCATAATGACTGTTCATATGTTTAACCCTTATGTCAGCGATTATGATGTGGAACTCTTTCTCTCTCGATATTGCTCGTCTGTTGCTGGCGGTGTATTATTGAGAGATAAGAATGGGATTTGGACGGGTAAAAGACAATTTCGTGTGGATTTAAAACCTGATGCTGATGGGTACGATGGGTTCAAACATCCACCAGCCAATTTCTCCATTGGGCCGAATCGAGGTTATTTATTCTATAGTGGGCAGCCTCAGCATTGCCGAAAGTGTGGCAAATTTGGGCATCTAGCAGTTTTATGCGATAATGTGATCTGTCGCAACTGTCAGGGTGCCGGTCATGAAGCTAAAGACTGTTTAGTGGGGAAGAAATGCAGCATCTGCGACTCAGAGGGTCATTTGTTTAAACAATGTCCTATGAGGCAATCCACGTATGCAGATGTGGTCCGGAGTGAAAAGCCGACAGAGGAAGAACCAGCCGGTCAGGGCGTGGAGGAGGACCGGTCGCAGCCGGACTTGACTTTCACGCAGGCAATGGAAGAGGTGCCGGAGACTGAAGACGGATCCAGTCAAGAAGCTTCAGTATCCGCGGTTAGCTGCAGTGAACTAATTCCAGGGAACCAGGAGCATTGGAGAAATGCAATGGGTAAGCGGAAAAACACGCCGGAATCATCAGAGATTCCATTTGAAACTGCTGGCAAAAAGAAGGTAGGGGGAATCCCTCTCTCTGTTAACCCTTTTGACATTTTGTCAGTCAGTGAGGAGGGGGAGGCTTTGGATGAACTGCCGGAGGAAAGGATTATCAAGGATTGGAGTGAGTGTGCTTCAGGCAGCTCTGGCATTAGGGACACTTTGGATATGCTACAAGCAGAATGTAATGCCCTTGGTAAGGGGCATAGTAGTCAGGAGCAGAGCAGCTCTGACCAGGACAGTGCAGGGGAAGGAGGATCGGAGTGTACACTTGTTGAAGGAAGAAAAGAGGGGACTTGAATTGAACTGTGTCTAGTTCCATTGTTTTTGTTTTGTATTTGTTTTTTGTTTTTTTCTCTCTTTTTGTGTGAAATGTCTGTCTTTAATCTAATGACCGTGAACGTTAGGGGGTTAAGGAATGAAGTGAAGAGGGCTGCTGTTTTTGCCTCTCTGCAGCATTTAGCTTTTTCTGTTTGTTTCCTGCAGGAGGTGCATTTAAAGGATAGTGGGGATATTAGTTTGTTTTCTAAAGAATGGGGGAGGGGGGAGTCTAGATGGAGTGTGGGAGGGGTACACTCTACAGGGGTAGGGATTTTGTTTGGGGATAGGGACATTAAAGTGGTAGATGCATTTTCTTTAGTTCAGGGGAGGGTTCTAGTGGTAGATGGGGATTGGAGGGGGCAGAAGTTAAGGTTCATTAATGTCTATGCTCCTTCTGAGCCAGGGCTGCGGAAAGATTTATTGGTGGGTTTGGGGACGGTTTGTATGTCAAATAGACAAATTATTTTGGGGGGGGATTTTAACATTTCTTTTGAGAAATCGCAGGATTTTAGTTTAATTCATTTGAAGGCATTAATTTCTCAGTTTTCTCTAGTGGATGGGTTTCGGTACTGTAATCCTGGTAAAGAAGGGGTGACTTGGCAAAATTCTAGAGGGTCTAAAAGTAGAATTGATTATTTTTTTGTAGCTAGGAGTTTGTCACTTATCTCATCTACAGTCTCTCCTGTTTGGTTTTCAGATCACCATAGGTTATCTTTAGTTGTTAATTTCAAAGTGCCTGGGTTTGGCAAGGGGTTCTGGAAACTAAACTGTGACATACTTAGAGAGAAGGATTTTAGAGAACAATTTTCTTTTTTTTATAAGGAATGGGTTGATTTAAAAAAGTATTTCAGTTCTGTGATTGACTGGTGGGAAGGGGTGAAAATAAAGATAAAGGTTCTAGCGCAGGGATATTGTAGGGCTAGGGCTTTTAGGGATAAGGGGGAGTTTCTCAGGTTACAGAGAGAATTGGAAGCACTGTACAGTAAAGGGAATAATGGTGAAGATGTTAATTGGGACAAATGTGCTGCACTGAAAGCCAAATTAAGGGAGCATTGTGAGAAGAGGGCCAGGGTGTTTTTGTTTAAAGGGAAGCAAGAGTTTGCTGAAAAGCACGAGACGTGTAGTTCTTATTTTTTTAAACAGATTAAAAGTGCACAAGGTAAGAGGGTATTTAACAGTTTAAAAAGAGGTGATGGGATTACAGTGCAGGATAACGCTGGTATGCTGCAGGAGGCCACCGCTTTTTATCAGGTCCTGTTTAAGGAAAAGGAGGTGGATAAGGGGGTAGGGGACTCCTTCTTGGACAGGGTGGAGGCCCGGGTTCCAGAGGAGGTCAGGGAGGAGTTGGAGCAGCCTATCAGTTTGAGGGAATTAACAGAAGCACTGAGGGGAATGAAAAACAATAAGGTTCCAGGTGGGGACGGGTTGCCAAAAGAGTTTTATGTTATATTTTGGGATATGTTAAGTAAGGATTTTTTGGAGGTAGTGCATGAGATTTTTAGTTCTGGGAGTTTGGGTGCTTCAATGAAAGAAGGGATCATTTCACTTTTATTTAAGAAGGGAGACCCTGAGGAGTTAAAGAATTGGAGGCCTGTCACGCTTTTGGGGGTCGACTACAAGCTGATCGCCAAGGTGCTGACGGGCAGATTGAAGAAGGTTATGCCTTCGATTATAAATGAGGATCAAACATGTGGAGTGGAAGGGAGGTCGATCCTCTGGAATCTCCAGCTGATCAGAGATGCTATCTCGTGGGTGCAGGACAGGGCTCTTCCTTTGATGCTGGTCAGCCTTGATCAAGAAAAGGCGTTTGATCGGGTAAATCACGGGTTTTTATTTCGCATTTTAAAAAGATTTGGTTTTGGTGAACACTTTCTAAGGTGGATAAATATAATGTACACAGGTGTGGGTAGTAGAGTTAATTTAAATGGGTTTTTGGGGGAGCTAATTAGGCAAGAGTCAGGGGTAAGGCAGGGGTGCCCCCTGTCTCCGTTACTTTATGTTTTGTTTATGGAGCCTTTTGCAGTAGTGGTCAGGGCAGATCAAAATATAGTAGGACTCCAGTTACCTGGCAGTGGGGGGAGCACAGTGAAAATCTCCCAGTATGCGGATGACACAACCCTGTTTTTGAGCACAGAGCACAGTTGGGTGTGGGCCTTGCAGGTCATTGAGCGTTTTGCGCTGGCCTCGGGGTCCAAGCTAAACATCGCAAAATCTACAGTAAAGTTCTTTGGGATATGGAGAGATAGGAAGGATGACCTGGGTGGTTTACAAAATTGCTCTGGGGCACTTAAATTGTTAGGGGTCAGTTTTGATCACGAGGGAAACGAAATGAGGAATTGGTGTGAGAGAATATCTCGGCTGAGGGTTAGACTTGGGCTGTGGAAAACTAGGAACTTGTCTTATAGTGGGAAGGTTTTAGTTATTAAGGCAGACATGCTGCCTTCATTATTATATTTATCGTATGTGTTTCCTATGCCAGCACGGCTTAGGAAGGTTATGACACAGATAACATTTGATTTTGTGTGGGGTGGGAAGTATGAATATATAACGAGGGTCCAGATGTACCAGCCTGTGGAAGAGGGAGGCAGAGATGTCCCTCATATTCCCCTTAAATTGGACTGTTTGTTTTTTTGCAATTTGTGTGTTTCTTTAACTTCACCTGTTCAGCATAAGTTTCAGTTTTTTGTATTATTTTGGTTTTCCGTGCCCATGAGACGTTTAATTGTGTGGGACAATAGAGTTCCCAAGGCTGAGCAGATGCCAGAGCATTATAAGCATGCTGTAAAGTGGTCTAAAAGGCACGTAGCGTGTCAAGAACGACAGATGTGCTTGAGTCACAGAGAACTATATGGGGCTATTAGGGAAGAACTAGGGAGAGGTAGGGAGCAGGTAGGGTCAAAAAATCTGTGGGTAACAGTTCAGCCTAAGGGGCTGGACAATATTTTAAAGGACCTTAATTGGATGGGGGCTCACAAAAGGTTAGCAGTGAGGGAGGTCCTGTACAGGCACAAGCTGACCAGAAACAAGTTCTGTCCTAGGGACACCTGTATGGCTGAGGAAACACAGAGCCATGTTTTCTGGGACTGTCCATTTGCAGCAGGGGTGTGGGGGGAGATGGGAAAGGTTTTTGATTTGTGTGGAGTTCGGGTGAATCTGTGTTATGAAAAGATTATGTTTGGACTGGTGCTGGGGGGAGTGGGGAAGAGGGTAAATTTTTTGGTTTGGTTGTTAATTTCTTTGGTGAAAAAGGGGCTGTGGGACTCAAGAGGGGTGTTAATAAAATCGAATGTTAAGGGGAGTGTGAGGGGAGTGGTGGAGAGGGTGAAAGGTGATATCAGAGGGAGGGTGAAGTGGGAGGTAGATAAGTGGGGTTTCAATGCAGCAAAGGAGAAGTGGAAAGGTTTAGTGGGTTTGTGAAAAGTGTGTTTAGAATTAGAGATGGGGGTGTCTATGATTAAAGGGATATTTTTTTTTTTTTTTTTTTTTTTTTTTTCCCCTTTTTTTTTTATATTTTTTTTTTTTTTTTTTTTTTTTTTTTTTTTGTATTGAATGCAATGCACACAACTTACTTGCACATACTATGAATATGATTATTAATATTAAAAAAAAAAAAAAAAAAATCTGTTCTTATCAGTTTAATATCTGATACGTCCCCCATAGGGGGACCGTCTATATTAAATGGATTTTTGGAAGCGGGAGATGGAAGCGGGGCTTGCTCCGTCAACTCCACGCATCGACCCGGTATTGCAGAACCTCCGGGAACGGTGCCCATTTCTCAGAAAGGTCAAAAGAGAGAGAGAGAGAGAGAGAGCTGGACGAGAGAGAGAGAGTGAGCGAGAGAGACAGAGGATACATCTCTCCTCGACTGCCCCCTTCTCAAGAGAGAGAGAGAAGAGAGAGAGAGAGAGAGAGCACCCACCCTCCCTCCCCACTCCTCCCCCCTCCCCTTTCTGGACCCGCGCGGCAAAAGGCTCTCTCTTTTCGTTCTTGTTTTTTTTTTTTTTTTTTTTTTTTTTTTTCATATTTATATTCATCCGTCCGTAACGCACGCAGCAGGCCAGTGTAGCAGCAGCAGCAGCAAAGCGCCCTTTCGCCGGGGCGGAACGGCAGATGCGTTTTGGGAAGAGTTCCCTTTTTTTGTTTTGCGTGGCCTTGCTGCCGCTTGGTAGAGGGGAGTGCCTTTGGGCCGGCCGGAAGGGCTCGGCCACCAGCAAAGGCACGCTCCGGCTTCTCTACAGCTCGAATGAACCTTTCGCCTTTTACTAAAGATTTCCGTGGAGAGGAACATTTACGAGTTCGATCCAATTTTTGAACAGCCCTTCCCCTCGGGGAGAGGCTACACCTGGAGTTTAAAAGCAGAACGAGCACAGAAAGGGCGGTCGCCCCCGTTGGAGCCCGGCACCTTTCCTTCCTTCCTTCTTGGAAGTAGGAGGCGGCGAGGCGGCTCTTCGTTCATGTGCCTGCGAAGACTCCTCCCGCGTACGCGGGCCCATGGGCGTTTGGCCAAAACCATTGTGGGCATCGCTTCTCGGCCTCTTGGCTCTGATCCAGTGTGTGGCTTGACCGCAGCTCGATTTGGAAGCGATCGGTAAGGTATCGGTAAGGTAAACGGGAGCAGCGTTGGTTGCTGGTAGCTGTGGTCTGGTTAGCAGAGGACTAGGGCAGGCGGCAGTCCAGGAGCCAGGTTGTTGAGCAGGTAAGGGGGACCCTTTGAGGGCACCTTATCTGCTGTTTTTCGTTTTCTTTTTCATAGGTTGATACCTTGCTTTTTTTGGCCTTGGCTAAATTTAAAACTTAAACCCTTTTTTGTGGGAGAAGGTGTTTATATAGTTAAAATGGCGGCCTCGAGGTTTGCGGCACGTCGTTTTAATTGTATAAGGATTTCCTTGAAGGAGCAGGAGAGAGGAGAGGGGCAGGAGGTTGAATTTAATAGGCTTGAGTTCTCTAGGTCTGTGTTACAGAATAAATTGGGATTCAAGCCAGATCAACTCAATTGTATTATTACTGTGGGGAAGGGAAACACTTGGGATGTGAGTTTTAGGGAGGTGAGTGATTTGCAGAAATGTCACCGGTTGTTTATTTTAGGGAAAGATGACCATCAGTTGAGTAGGTTTCATGTGACTACCTTGACTGATGTTGCTAGGAGGGTGGTGATTGTGAGGATGGGGTTCGGAGACTGTGCAGGGAGAGGATGTGTGTATATGGCTGAGAAAGTATTGTTTGGTGCATGGGGGTGCAGAGACTGAACTCTTCCTGGCATCACTGACCTCTATACCTCAGCTAGTCGATACTTCTACCTTCACACATTCGATTCCAGACAAAATATACTGATTGTGCTAGCCCGGCGTAAGAGTTATTGTGTAAGTCTGCTGTGCCAGATCATTTATGGGTATGAGGGGTATAGGGCCATCACCTCTGAAATAGTGCTGTCATTCGTTGCGATGGATAGCTATACGTCCAGCATTCAATTATTTCCCGTGTAGGGGAGGCTTTATGCCGATCCTCTATCCTCATACCTGTCTGTCCCATTACATGCTATATATAGTATCGCACTGTGGGAGATTATATCAGACGATGCTTTGTCGTGTGTTGACATGGTACACACACACGAGTACCCAGGGAACCATGCCGCACCTATTTTTCACGCTCGTCGGTGTAACGACACAAGACAAAGAAAGAATCTCTAGTAGTTACCGGCCTCACTCATCACATCGTACACTCGCTACGTCTCTTCAAGTTTTGTATGGACTCTGTACCTGTGCACCAGTCACAAATACTTTAAGGACCGAGAAGGGACCAGCTGATATATCATCTGTGCATACTTGCGTGAGTGACAAATACGTGTGATCTAGCCTGGAGGTAAACGCTTCCGTATTCCTGTTTTCTAGCCATCTCTATACTGTAAACTCTCCGACTACTCTCTCATTACTCACTTACTACACCGTCTCTGCCTACAGTTTCGAGCGTCTACACTGTCTATCCATCGAGCAACCCCTCTCCCTCGTCTCCCTCCTCCCCTGCTCTCCCTGCGGTGGGACAGCAGGAAGGGAGAGGAAAGAGGAAGGAGAGTACTGAGGGGGAAGGGAAGGGAGGTGAGCAGCAGGGGAGAGGGGAGAGTGAGAGTAGAGAGGATGAGGGGAAAGGGCAGGCATCTGGGGCGGGAGAGCAGAGAGGAAGTGAGGGGGAGGAGGAGATGGATCAGGGGGACGGACAGAAGGAGCAGCAGGGGGTTTCCTTGGCAGTAGATTTACAGGTTACATCTTCAGAAGAGGACAGTGAGGGGCTCGGAGAGGGGTCGAATAAGAGTGAGGGGGAGGTAGGTCCCTCAGGTACCCAGGACGAGACCCCTATCCCATGTGGCCAGATGCATCCAAGGGGATATGTGGTGAGTGATGTAGAGAGTGGATCGGAGGGGGAGTCTAGTGAAGAGGAGATAGAGGTGGGAGGAGAGCTAGATGAGGAACAAATGGAGCAGGAGAGAGCTTCGGGGAAAAGGAAACTGGAGAAAGGAGAAGATGTAAGAGGTGGTATGAAAGTGGGGAAAAGAGGGAAAAAGGGAATAAAAGAGGACAGTAAGCATGCTAGGCCGGGAGCTCCGGTGTCTCCTGGTTCTGACTCCTCGGTACTGAGTGACAGGTCTTATGGTGGGAGGGGTATTGACCCTGGGGACACCTCTTTTTTAGACGATGATAACGTACAGCAGTTCTCAGATAGCGTGGGGATGGAGCCAAGTAAAATGTAATGGTTATGTCGTCACACCTTTTGTTGTTCCACATGGCGCTCATAATAGCTACAGTGAATGTGAGGAGTGTGGTGAGCAAGGTCAGGTGCAAAGCTGTTTTAGAGTGGCTAGCAGATATTGATGCAGATGTGTTCTTTTTGCAAGAGTGTGGGATTGGGTTTAGAAAAGAATATAGAGAGTTGGAAAGCATGTGGCTGAAAGGTGAATCAGTGTGGTCGGGGACAGATGAAAATAAGAATGCGGGGGTGGCAATACTGTTTAAAAATAATAAGTGTTCTACTATTACCCTCTTACTAACATCATAAACACAAACACCTGGCGGATACTCGTCCTACGTCTTTTCCCGTGACACGTAACAATCTACACTCAATGAACTCGTATACATTTCGATTTGTTCCTCTGTATTTAGTACGAGATAAAGGTCAGACATACGAACTACACGTATGTCGCGATACGAATACTAACCTGTGGAGAAACACCAGAGGGTTGAACTGTTGGGACTGGTGAGGATGGAGCTTAGTTCATCCATACCGGTAGTGATGGGTGGTGACTGGAATTGTGTGAGGAGTGGGAGTGACAGGAAGGCTGGGAAGGAAGAGTTTAAATTAGATAAAACATCGGTGTTATTGAACAAAATTATTAAAGATTTTAAGTTGACAGACTGCTATAAGAGGATCCATTCTGAAGAGGGCTTTACCTGGAGCAACCCTCAGGGGACTAGGAAATCCAGGATCGATATGGTCTTTGTTTCCGAGGGGGTGGAGGTGAAAGGTTGTAAACTGGAGCCTGTGTTCTTCTCCGATCATGTGATGGTGAAGTCAACATTGGATCTGGGAGGGGTGAGTGAAAAGGGGAAGGGAGTATGGAAATTAAATGTAAAATTATTAGAGGATAGTAAAATAAGAGAGAAATATGTAGAGAAGTATAAAGGGTGGAGGTCTCTACAGGTTTTCTTTGAAAGGAAGAGTGAGTGGTGGGATTTTGTTAAAAGGAAAACCAAATTGTTTTTTATAAATGAAGGCAGGGATAAGGTGCGTAAAGCAAGAGAGAAATGCAAATGGCTGGAAAGGAAGCTTCAGAGATTGTTTTTGCAGGAGAGGGCGGGTTTTGGAGTCTCTGAAGAGATAAAGGGGGTGAAAGAGAGAATAAAACATTTAAGGTATAAAAAAAGTGAGTCAGTGATACTGCAAAGCAAGATAGAAAGGATTGAGAAAGAAGAGACCTGTTCAAGGTTCTTTTTTAAGAAAGTATTTGACAGGAAGCAGGTGATGGAGGGTTTAAAAGGGGTCGATGGTGGGGTGAGGAATGGAAATAAAGACATGTGTGAAGTGGCGGAAATTTTTTATGAGAATTTGTACAATGAAAAGAGTGTGGTAGAGAGCAATTACAAAGAAATGATTGAAGGTATTAATGCAGGGTTAAATAATGAACAGAAGGAGATGTTGGTAAAGGGCTTTTCTCTAAAAGAGCTGGATAAAGCTTTGAAAATGAGCAAAATGGGGAAAACGCCTGGGGAGGATGGCTTACCTGCTGAATACTACAAGTGCTTTTGGAGTATTTTAAAATATGATTTGTTGAGTGTTTTTATAGAGATTTCTAATGCTGGGGAAATGGCTGCTTCCTTCAAGAGGAGCATCATCACGCTGCTCTATAAGAAGGGAGATCCAGAAGATTTGAAGAACTGGCGTCCAATCAGTCTCCTTAACACAGACTATAAGTTGCTGGCGAAGATCCTGACTGGGAGGATGGGGCAGGTGATTGATACAGTCATCCATCAGGACCAGGTATGTGCAGTCCCGGGTAGGAGGATAATGGACAGCCTGATACTCGTGAGAGATACTATCTGTTATGCCAGGGAGAGGGAGCTCCCGTTTAGTGTCCTGAATTTGGACTTAGAGAAGGCATATGATAGGATAGCGCACAAGTACATGTTTGGTGTACTGCTGAAAATGGGGCTCTACCTTATTCAAACGGGTTTAGTCTGCCAAGCAAGTACCTTCACAAGGCTAGAACAAGACTTTCTATCCAAAGTTTCACAAACAAAACCATCCACATTTTACCCTCGGAATAAACGGGAGCACGTCTGAACCAGTTAAGATCCGAAGCGGAGTGCGCCAAGGCTGTCCACTGTCTCCTCTGCTGTTTATATGTAGCATTGAGCCTTTAGCCATTGCTATTAGGGCTAATAAACAGACCTGTGGACTGTTTGTACCTGGGAGTGGAGGTGAACAAGTAAAATGCATTTTGTATATGGATGATGTGTCAATCATCTGCAGAGACGAGTTCTCCATGGAGAGGACAATGAGTGCAGTTGAGGGGTTCTGCAGGGCGTCAGGTTCTAAAGTCAACCTTAATAAGAGCGAGTGCATGATGTATGGGAAATGGGCCAGAGTACCCAGTATTGGGTTGTGTTTTAAGAATGATTTTATTAAAATTTTAGGGATTAAATATTTTAAGAACGGGTCTGGGATGCAGAACTGGGTGGACGTTACAGCAAAGGTTGCACAAAAGTTGGGGCTGTGGAGCCTCAGGGAACTCACCTTTGAGGGAAAATGTTTAATTTTAAAATCTGTTATTTTACCTGTTTTGTTGTATTTGTCAGCAGTGTTCCCTCCAAATAGAAATGTCCTGTGTGCCCTGACACGAAGCGTGATGCGTTTCTTCTGGGGGAGGAAGAATGAAATGCTAAAAAGAGAGGTGGTACACAGGGCCGCAAAAAATGGAGGGAAGGGGGTTCCTGACCTCACGAAAACCCTGTTTTTGCATTTTGTCATTTGTCATGTAAGGTTATGTTTGTATGGGTCATCCAAAACAGCGCATTTTGTGAGATATTTTTTAGGACCGATCTTAAGAGGTTTTAAAATGTTTTACCCTGTTTTGTCAGTGCCGACGGCATGGGAAGCACCCTTTCACTATAATAAAATTAAACTGTTTCTAAAGAAAGAGGAGCTTTTTACACTGGATAATGAGGTGTGGCAGGACCCCCGGAAAGTGCGGAAATTTGTACTGGATAGAGAGAAGATGTGTAACGTTTCTTTTTTTAACCCACAGGTTGTGGAAGGAATTTGGTTGGCGGTAGCTCACCCGAGACTCATGAATCGGCACAAGGACTTGGCATGGCAGACAGTGCATGAGATCCTTCCAGTAAGGGCTGCTATGTTTCGGAGGAAGCTCGGGAAGACCCCTAGATGTCCTTTTAAGGACTGTGGGGAAGAAGAGTCGGCAGCGCACCTGTTCTGGGACTGTGGGCAAGCAAAAAAAGTCTGGCGGGAAGCCGAAGTTTTTCTGCGCTGTTTTTTAAATAAGAGAAGGCTCCTAAAGGCAATGGTTTTGTATGGGGTTAAGCCTGGGTTCATCCCAAAAGAGGAATGGCCATACCTATGGGTCATGCTAAACTGTTTTAAAGAGGCCATGTGGAAGGCGAGAAACCTCCTAGTGTTTAAAGGAAACCTTCTGTCCTCTGGAGAGGTGAAGAACTTGGCTTGCCACAGGCTCGGAGAGTATCAGATACAGGATGCGCTGCGTGAGGGAGAAGACATCGCCCAGGAGAAATGGGGCCCTTGCTGGTGTTTGCCTGCCACCTGGACTCGTGCCGGTTCATGGTCCAAAGATAGGGGGTGAAGCGTTTGTTTTTCTGGTCCACATTGCAACCGTTTTTACAAATGGAACTGTGTTTTTTTGCACATACCTTTTTGTGTTGGTTTTATGTTTGTTTTTAAAAGAATTGTTTTTCTAGACCCCGGTCTTTCATTGTTAAATTTGGGTATTATGACTTGATATTGTGATTTGGTTTCGTTTTGTTGTTTTTAAGTGTTTTGATTATGTATGATTAGTTTTCACTGTCCAAGGAAAATAAATAAAAACTTTAAAAACAAAAAAAATCTGTTCTTATCAGTTTAATATCTGATACGTCCCACATAGGGGGACCGTCTATATTAAATGGAATTTTGGAAGCGGGAGATGGAAGCGGGGCTTGCTCCGTCCACACCACGCATCGACCCGGTATTGCAGTACCTCTGGGAACGGTGCCCATTTCTCAGAAAGGTAAAAAGAGAGAGCCCTCAGAGAGCGATGCGAAGTGCGAGCGAGCCTCGCTATCTCTCTCGGTGTTGTGGGAGGTACGGAGGGAGGTGTGTGGGGTTGGATGTAAAGTACCCTGCGCGGCAAAGGCGAGTGTTCGTTTCTTTTTTTTTTTTTTTTTTTTTTATATTTCATATTCAGGCAGGCCTAACGCACGCAGCAGGCCAGTGTAGCAGCAGCAGCAGCAGCAAAGCGCCCTTTCGCCGGGGCGGAACGGCAGATGCGTTTTGGGAAGAGTTCCCTGTTTTTGTTTTGCGTGCGTTGCCTCGCTGCCGCTTGGCAGAGGGGATGGCCTTTGGGCCTTTGGGCCGGCCGGAAGGGCTCGGCCACCAGCAAAGGCACATTACGGCTTCTCTACAGCTCGAATGAATTTTTCGACTTTTACTAAAGATTTCCGTGTAGAGGGGCATTTACGAGTTCGATCCAATTTTTGGACAGCCCTTCCCCTCAGGGAGGGGCTCCACCTGGAGTTTAAAAGCAGAACGAGCACAGAAAGGGCGGTCGCCCCCGTTGGAGCCCGGCACCTTTCCTTCCTTCCCTCCTTCCTTCCTTCCTCCCTCCCGCCCGCCCAGTAGGCCGAGAATCAGTACCCGCCACGACTGCTGCGGCGGGCGTGCCGCGCCCCGAAAGGCGTTTGGCCCCAAAAAACCATTGGGGGGCAATATTCGCTCTTTCTTTTCTCTGGACCCCTCTTGGCTCATCTCAAGTGTATGTGGCATGACCGCAGCATTTTGAATATTTGCTGAGAAAGAGAAGGCGCTGGGATTTGGATGCGATGGCAACGGGAAGAAGAATGCAGAATTTGATCCGGTTTCGATGGAGTGAGGAGTTGGTGAAACAGCTGAGAACCGTGGATGTTGGAGAGTGGAAGGATACGCCAGGTGGACGTGAATTTTTCGTGAAGGAAGTGC
Source organism: Polyodon spathula (assembly GCF_017654505.1). Taxonomy (NCBI): domain Eukaryota; kingdom Metazoa; phylum Chordata; class Actinopteri; order Acipenseriformes; family Polyodontidae; genus Polyodon; species Polyodon spathula. The sequence goes on from NW_024474659.1 coordinate 53,323, forward strand.
TGCTGAAAGGACTGAAGTTGGAGGTGAAGTCTATTTTTTGTTTTCAAAATTATGATAAGTTTTTTGATTTAGTTTTATGCAGTGAAGAATTGGCTCGGAGCGTCTGGGATAATTATCAGCGGAAGAAAAATGAAAGGCCTTTTTCTCTGTATGTTGGAGACCCTTTGTTTGCAAGAGAAGTTCGTCCATTATTTGTGTTTATGTACAACCCATATGTTGGTCAAGAGGATGTTGCACAGTACATTGGGAGAGTCTGTGATATTATTTCGGGACCTTTTAAAGTTCTTGACCCTGTAGGTATTTGGACTGGGAAATGGAAATTTTTCGTGAGGCTGAAGATTTGTAGTACAAAAGAGGGGGGTATAGTACACCCTCCGGGACGAGTACAGATTGGGGGAAACAGGGGTTTTTTAAGCTACCCTGGGCAACCGAGGAGGTGTTTCAAATGTGATATGGAAGGACATGAGGCGAATGAATGCCAAGTAACGTTCTGCCAAAAGTGTAGGAGGAAGGGGCATGAAGCGATGGACTGCAACACCCCAAAGAGTTGTAGCATGTGTGGATCCTTTGATCATTTGTATAGAGAGTGTGGTAAACGTGGTATGGATGAAGAGCATGCAAATGAGAGTGGTGATGGTGCAAAGAAAGATGGGAGTGAAGAAGGAAAGAGTGGAAGTGGAGGTGTATTGGATGTTGAGGATCAAAAGAGGGTGGGGAGGATGCAAAGCGATATGGGAGGGAACAGTGAATTATTGCATGTGGGATGCGTGGTATGAAGTTGTGAGTTGAGCCAATGCAGGGTGCTTATGTGTATACCGAGCGATGGTGAGTGGATAGTGCATCGTTGAAGGGGTAAAGAGTGATGTGGTTGAGTAGTCCGTGACGAAGGGTAAAATGTGCGAGTGGTGGAGGGAGTATGAGTGGTAAGGAAGTGAAAGAGGGTGGAGGTGTGGGTGTAGGTGGTGGTGGTGAAGGTGATGGTGGGGCGGACAAGGTAGAAGAGAGTGAGGCGATGGAGGGAACGGAGATTGATTTAAAAAAAAAGCGGAAAGACAGAGAAGCTGGAGCCGGGAGCAGAAGTGAGGAGAGTTCCAGTGAGGGTGCAGTTGGTCCGAGCTGGTCGGAAAGTGTGGAAGAAGAGGAGGAAAGGAGGAAAAGAAGAACCGATCAGCGGAGAGAAAGGGAGGATGCTAAGGAGAAAAAGAAACGAGAAAAGGAGGAATACGAAAAGTTAACTTGGGCAGAGAAGATGGAAATAGAAGAGGAGAAGAAGAGGAAGAAAGGTGACAAATTCGTAGAGACCTCTACGTATAGACATACTTTAATGCACTGTTATTGTGAGAAAGAATTTAGAGAATTGATGATCTGGAACGAAAGGCTGAGGAAGGGACCGGCGACGGAAAGTGAAATAGAGAAGTTTGGAATTGAGAGGGATAAGATTTTGCAACGTGCTAGATGGAGGGCAGACATAGCAAGGAGGGAGGCGGAAAAGAAATAGAGGGATAGGGTTTTGTTTTTTGTTTTTTTCTGAATTTGCATGTTTGTGAAATGATTATTATAATGAAATGATATTGTTTGTGTATAGTGTTTTTTGTTTCCTTTGTTTTGAATAATAAAATAATGTAATTGGGTATTTGGGATTTTGTTCTGGGGTGAAAAGTAAGTTTTTGTTTGTAAATTTGCATATATGTAAAGTGAAGGTCTTTTCTTGTATTGTTAGAATATATGTTTAGTTTCTTAGTTACTGTTTTATTAGACTGTGTTGTTGTTTTGTAATGGGAATCAGTATTGTGTTTTGTTGAATGTTTTGTTTTGTTAAAGTAAAGTAATGGTTTCTGTTTAGTTATTTTTGTATATGTAAAAGCTAGTTTTTGATTTGTGTTCAGTTTTGTAATTATAATAAGTGTTGTGTTTTTTGAATGTTTTTGTGTTGTTAATTGTTAAGATTAAATTTATTATAAAAATCAAATCAAATCTGTTCTTATCAGTTTAATATCCGATACGTCCCCCATAGGGGGACCGTCTATATTAAATGGATTTTTGGAAGCGGGAGATGGCAGCGGGGCTTGCTCCGTCCACTCCACGCATCGACCCGGTATTGCAGTACCTCCGGGAACGGTGCCCATTTCTCAGAAAGGTCAAAAGAGAGAGAGAGAGAGAGAGAGAGAGAGAGCGAGCGAGCGAGC
>NW_024474659.1:56854-64354 GCF_017654505.1 Polyodon spathula
GCTTGGCAGAGGGGAGGGCCTTTGGGCCTTTGTGCCTTTGGGCCGGCCGGAAGGGCTCGTCCACCAGCAAAGGCACGCTCCGGCTTCTCCACAGCTCGAATGAACCGGTCCGCCGGTGGGACCAAGCAGTCGTGGAGAGGAGCATTTACGAGTTCGATCCAATTTTTGGACAGCACTTCCCCTCAGGGAGGGGCTCCACCTGTAGTTTAAAAGCAGAACGAGCACAGAATGGGCGGTCGCCCCCGTTGGAGCCCGGCACCTTTCCTTCCTTCCTTCCGTCCTTCCTTCCTTCCTTCCTCCCTCCCTCCCCCCGCATCCGCCCGAGAAGCAAGTGCCACGACTGCTGCGGCGGGCGGCCGCGCCCCGGGCGTTTGGCCAAAACCATTGTGGGCATCGCGTCTCGGCCTCTTGGCTCAGATCAAGTGTAGTATGTGTTCTTATCAGTTTAATATCTGATACGTCCTCTATCAGGGGACCATATATTAAATTGTTTTTTGGAATCTGGAGATGGAACAGGGGCCTGCTCCGTCCACTCCACGCATCGACCCGGTATTGCAGTACCTCCGGGAACGGGGCCCATTTCTCAGAAAGGTCAAAAGAGAGAGAGATAGCGAGAGAGAGAGAGAGAGAGAGCGAGCGAGCGAGAGAGAGAGGAGAGAGAGAGATAGAGAGAGAGCGAGAGAAGAGAGAGAGCCCGAGCAGCCCCCCCCCACCCACCCAACCCACACACCCCTCCCCCCCCCTTCCCTCCCTCCCCCCCCCCCCTCCTGGACGCGCCGTTTTCCCCCCCCCCCCCGCGCAGGTTCGTTCGGGGGTTTTGTGTGTGGGTTGGGTTTGTTGTGGTTTTTTTTTTATTTTTTTCATATTTCAGATGCAGCAGGCCTACCACCAGCAAGGCCATGGAGCAGCCGGCGCAAGCACAGCGCAGCAGCAGCAGCAGAAAAGCGCCCTTTCGCCGGGGCGGAACTGCAGATGCGTTTTGGGAGGAGTTCCCGGTTTTTGTTTTGCGTGCGTGGCCTCGCTGCCGCTTGGCATAGGGGAGGGCCTTTGGGCCTTTGGGCCGGCTGGAAGGGCTCGGCCACCAGCAAAGGCTCGCTCCGGCTTCTCTACAGCTCGAATTAACCTTTCGCCTTTTACTAAAGATTTTCGTGGAGAGGAGCATTTACGAGTTCGTTCCAATTTTTGGACAGCCCTTCCCCTCTGGGAGGGGCTCCACCTGGAGTTTAAATGCAGAACGAGCACAGAAAGGGCGGTCTCCCCCGTTGGAGCCCGGCACCTTTCCCTCCTTCCTTCCTTCCTTCCTTCCTCCCTCCGCCCGCCCGCCCGAGAAGCAAGTACCACGACTGCTGCGGCGGGCTGCCGCGCCCGGGGCGTTTGGCCAAAACAATTGTGGGCATCGCTTCTCGGCCTCTCGCCGCTTGGCTCGATCAAGGGTTGCGATCGTGGTGTTTGCGGATAGTGCAATTGTGATTGTCTTGGTAAGTAATTTTTTGTCTTCTGTTGTGGTGGTGCGTGCCCCGGAGGTTTGTTTCACGTTTTCTGGGAGGGAAGGTCCAGAGCGCAAGCAGGATGCGTTTTTTGTAACGGGGGTAGGCCCTTTGGGCTGGCTTCCTTCTTTTTTCTTTTCTTAGAATGTCTTTTTCTAAGTTTGGAGTGAGGCGGCACTGTTGTGTGCGCTTTAGTTTAAAACAGTGTTTTAGAGAGGGAAATGGGAAGACTGAACTGACAAGGTTTGAGTTTAGTAAAAATGTGTTGCAAAGGACTCTGGGATTTAGTGCAGGTGAGATTTTTTGTCTCATTCCTTTGACTAATGGCTTTTCTTGGGATGTTAGTTTTGTAAATGATACAAGCTTTAGGAAATTTTGGAGAGTAAGGGATGAATTGGGGTCTAATGAGGTGTTGGAGAAATTTGAAGTTGAAGCTTTAACAGATAACTCTGTGAAAACAGTGATTGTTAGAATGTTCAATGAAACCGTATCCGAACAAGATGTGAATACCTGGATAGCAAGGTATTGCGTGGTTAAAAGGAGTGCTGTGAGAGTGCTGGACTCAGATCAGATTTGGAATGGTTCATGGAGGATTCTGGTAAAGCTTTATGATAGTGCTACAGGGTATGGTGGGTTTAGACACATCCCGTCGGATATAACCTTGGGACCAAATAGAGGGTTTGTGTTTATCAGGGCCAACCAAAGTTGTGCAGGAAGTGTGGTGAGATGGGGCACCTGGCAGTGGTTTGCAAGAAAGAAATTTGTGGAGTTTGTAAGGAGGTGGGACACTCTTCAATGGATTGTGTAAGCGAGAGAAGATGTAACCTGTGTGGAAAGGAGGGTCATTTGTTTAGAGACTGCCCACAATCCTTTGCAAACAGGACGAGAGCAGGGAGGGTTCAGGATATGACTGGTGTGGGAACTAAGAACACTGTAAATGTGGATGTGGATGCAGAGGTGGAAAGGAATGACCAAATTGTCGTAAACCTGAATGTGGATTTGTCTAGTGATTTAGCCGTATCGCCATTTTCTACAGAGAGTGTTGAGTTAGAGGAAGAGGCCTGTGAGGGTGCCGGTGTGCTGAGTTGTTCGGAGGTGATTGGAGGAGAGGGAGAGGGCGTGTCTGAGAGTCAAGGGGTTGTGCCTGAAACACCGATGAGTGAAGAAGAGGGGGGTGAAGTAAGGGGGGACCTTGTGGTTGGTGGAGAGATGGGTGGGAATGAGTTTGGAGAAGAGAAAGGTGGGATGGGTGGAGTGAAGGAGGCTGGGAATAAGCCTGGTGTGAGTGTTGGGGAAGGATCAAAAGAAGACAAGACTGCAAAGGAGACTGAGAATGTGAATAATAATGAAGCTGTACAAAGAGGGAGGGGTGCTACAGTGGGTGAGAGGGAGAGGGGGAATAGGAGTGAGTCTGGTGGGAGAGGGGGGAGTGTTGGAAGGGGGGAAGCTGGTGTTAGTTATATCAGGAGTCGACAGAGAAGTGCTAGTGTGATTGAGGTTATGGATGTGGAAAAGGCAACTGACAAAAGGAAAATAGAGAAGTGGGAGTTGGCACAAAGCCAAAAAAACAAAGAAGACGAAAAATAAGGATGAGAGTAGTGAGTCTGAGCAGGATGAGGAGCGGGAAAGGGGAGAAAGGAGTGGTGCTTCTTTCTTGCTCCCTGGGTTTTCTCCGAGCAGTGAGATAGGATCCCCTATTTTTGATGGGGGAGCGAGAGATTTTGGGAGTGAAAGTGTGTATGAGAATGTGGATGATTTTGTTGAGGCAATGAGTATGAGTAAAAGCAAGTAGTTTTTTGTTTGTTATGGCAGTACAAATCTTTCTCTTTCTTGATGCTGCTGATAACAACTTTAAACGTGAGAAGTGTGAAGAGTGAAGGAAGATGCAAAACGGTTTTACATTTCCTTGGAACAGTCAATACTGATGTTGTGTTTTTGCAAGAATGTGGATTATCCTTCCAAGATAACTATGTGGGTATGGAGAGAATGTGGGTACATGGCGAGTCTGTCTTTCAGGAGGGAATGGCTGTAAAGCAGCTGGAGTAGGGATTCTTTTCAAAAACAGGAATTTTGTGATGGAGAGTAAGGAAGTGATAGAATGTGGGAGAATGCTGGTTGTGGATGTGAAGTACCTGGGGAAAGCATTGCGTTTTATTAATGTGTATGCATCCCCAGATAAGGAAGAAAGATTTGAACTGTTTAAGGAAATAAGGAAGCTTTTAGATACAACACGTGTGTGTATTTTGGCCGGGGACTTTAACACAGTGTGGCTTGTCCGCAGCTTATTGGTTGCTGAAGGAAGAGAAGGCGATTGGGTAGTAAGTGGAGCTATGCAATACAGCAGTAGCAAGAATACTATCCGGTTCCAGGTGAAGGATGCTGAGCAGCAGAAATGGGACCGAAAAAGATTCGTCGACGAAATCGTCTTTGGATTGTTGCAGTTAAAGTTGGAAGAGATCCTGTGCCTGCAGGATTATGGGAAGAGAGGACTTTTTGATCTCACCTTGATGAACGAGGACATCTGCTGGGAGAAGAAGGGAGTGTTTGAGCAAAGCCCTATGGAAACAGCGAGTGAGTTCTTTTTTGAACCGATTTTTACTCTGGACTGGAAAACCTTTCATGTTCGCATGAATAGTGCCCAAGTGCCAGAAGAGGAGATCCAGAGCTTTATTGAAAGGTTTTTTGTAGTGAAGCATGGGCTAGTTAAAATAATGGATTCTGCAGGCATTTGGACTAACTGGAGGAAGTTCTATGGGAGGTTCAAGATGGAGCAGAGGAGCGGAACCCATGTAGGCCTGAAACCTGTGTTCTACATCGGGCCGAATAGAGGGATTATCAGGTACGCAGGACAGCCTGATGTTTGTTACAAGTGCTCTGCAGCAGACCACTATGCTGCAGAGTGCACAGAGACTGTTTGCAGGAACTGTAACAAGGTGGGGCACATCAGTAGAGACTGTGGAGAAAAGAAAAAATGCAATCTTTGTGGGGCAATGGATCACCTGTATAAAGACTGCGAAAAGAGGTCAAGGAGCTATGCTGAAGCAGCAGCAGGAGGAGGGAAAGAGAAAAAGCAGAGCCAAGAGACAAAACAGAAGGAGAAGGAGGAGAAGCAACAACCTGGAGCTAAGAAGAGTGGAGAGCCTGACAGACAGAAAGCTAAAACTTTTGAGTCTGGAACACAAAAGAGTGTTGGGGGTGGAGCTCAGACAGAAGGAGGCGAAATGGCGGGAAAATCAAAGCCGGAACAGACAAAAGAAAGGGGAGGAGTCCTGGGAAAAAAGGAGGAGGGAGGCCTTCAGGTGTCCACTGATGAGTCCATTCCTGTTCCAATGGAGGAAGAGGGAGGAGAGGTGCAGAGGAAGAGGAAGGAGAGAGACGGGAATGAGGAGTGGGTCAGGGAGGGCCAATCGAGAAGCAGGAGTGGAGGAGAGGAAAGCGTAACAGAGGACCTGGGAAGTGAAGCAGAGTCAAGAGGGGTAAGAGGAACAGCTGGTTCGAGTCGGAGTGAGAGTGTGGAGGAAAAAGAGAAAGGGGAAACAGAGAGCCCAAGTTGGGGTGAGAGAATGGAGAAGGAGGAAGTGAAGAAAAATAAAGTGAGTGAGGCGGAGTACCGACAAAAGGAGGAGGCCATAATGAGGACTTTTTGTGGCAAGGAGTTCGCCGAACTTCTGGAGTGGAAGGAGAGGATGAAGAAGGGAAGAATAACAGAGGCGGAGTGGAACCGTTATGAGGAAGAGAGGCGGAAAGTTTTTTTTGAGGCGTTAAAGAGGGGGAACGCTAGGAAAAAATAATGTTCTTGGTTTTCTTAGGAGGTGTATTTAGAGGTGGAGGGGTTATGTAAACGGTGTATTTAGAATTAGAGATGGGTGGGTGAGTGGGATTGTGTTTAGAGGAGTATTAGTATTTTTTTTGAATATTTGCATATATGTAAATTGAAAGGGTTTTTTTTTCTTGTGCTGTTAGATTATATGTTTAGTTTCTTAGTTATTGTTTTATATGTATTAGACAGATTTTGATTGTATGTTTTAGTTTTGTAATGATAATAAGTTTGTGTTTTTGAAATGTATAAACGAATTGTTTTTTTGTGAAGTATTATTTAGTTTTTGTAATGGATAAGGATTTGTGGTTTACAGTTTGTATTTATTGTTTGTGTTTTTTTTGAAAAGATTTAATAAATTTACAAACAAAAAAAAAAAATCTGTTCTTATCAGTTTAATATCTGATACGTCCCCCATAGGGGGACCGTCTATATTAAATGGATTTTTGGAAGCGGGAGATGGAAGCGGGGCTTGCTCCGTCCACTCCACGCATCGACCCGGTATTGCAGTACCTCCGGGAACGGTGCCCATTTCTCAGAAAGGTCAAAAAAGAGAGAGAGAGAGCGAGAGAGAGCGAGCGAGCGAGAGCGAGAGAGAGAGCGAGAGAGAGCGAGAGGAGAGAGCGAGAGAGAGAGAGAGAGAGAGAGAGAGAGAGCCCCACCCTAACCCTCCCTCCCTCCCCACCTCCCCTTTCCTGGGACGCGCCGTTTTCCCGCTCTTTTCGTTCTTTTTTTTTTTTTTTTTTTTTTTTTTTTTTCATATTTCATATTCAGGCAGGCCTAACACACGCAGCAGGCCAGTGTACCCAGCAGCAGCAGCAGCAAAGCGCCCTTTCGCCGGGGCGGAACGGCAGATGCGTTTTGGGAGGAGTTCCCTGTTTTTGTTTTGCGTGCGTGGCCTCGCTGCCGCTTGGTAGAGGGGAGTGCCTTTGGGCCGGCCGGAAGGGCTCGGCCACCAGCAAAGGCACGCTCCGGCTTCTCTACAGCTCGAATGAACCTTTCGCCTTTTACTAAAGATTTCCGTGGAGAGGAGCATTTACGAGTTCGATCCAATTTTTGGACAGCCCTTCCCCTCAGGGAGGGGCTCCACCTGGAGTTTAAAAGCAGAACGAGCACAGAAAGGGCGGTCGCCCCCGTTGGAGCCCGGCACCTTTCTTCCTTCCTTCCTTCCTTCCTTCCTCCTCCCGCCCGAGAAGCAAGTACCACGACTGCTGCGGCGGGCGGCCGCGCCCGGGGCGTTTGGCTAAAACCATTGTGGGCATCGCTTCTCGGCCTCTTGGCTCCGATCAAGTGTTGTTGTGAAGGCGAAAGGTTATGTTCTGGAAGGCGTAAGCTGAAAAGAAAATAATTTCGGTTTTGCAAAATGGAGGAGCGTGGAAAGAATACCTTGCGTTTTCAGCTTAAGGATTTGGCGGGACTGTGGGGAAGGAGGAAGTTCGTTCTGGAGGTCGTTTTTGGGCTGCTGGAACTGGATTTGGAAAATGTGTACTGCCTGAGGGAGAATATCGGAAGAGGAAGGTTCGATTTGGTTTTACAGACTGAAGAACTTTGCTTAAAGGTAATGAAGATTTTTGGAGAAAACAAGGAGAATCTGCCTGCTCGTGTTTTTACTTTGGAGCCTCTGTTTCTGAAGGACTGGCGAACGGTGTTTGTGTCGATGTCTTGCCCGTTTTTTCCTGTGGAGGATATCACCACAAGTCTAAAAAGAAGGTTCGAGCTACAGAGTGAGGTGCCACTGAAGACGATCGACTCAGAAGGTATTTGGAACGGGGTGTGGAGGTACACGGCAAAGCTTTTTGTAAAGGACGGGAAGATGCTTCATGTCTGTCCTGATCTTATGATTGGGGCGGTAAGAGGGACTGTGTATTATAGAGGACAGCCTAAAGTCTGTTTCAAATGTAATAGTCCAGGACATTTTGCTGCTGAATGCAATGAGATTATTTGTAATAACTGTTACCGGAGTGGGCATGTTTCAAAGGATTGTCCCTGTGATGTTAAATGTAATCTTTGTGGATCCAGTGAGCATGTCTATAAGGATTGTCCAAAAAGCAAGAAGAGCTATGCTCAGGCAGCAAGAGGAGGAGAGGGAAAGAAAGAGGATGGAAAGAGTACAGAGAAAGGAAAAGAACCTGAGGAGAAAAGTACCGGGAAGAACAAAGGAGAGAGTGTTGGGGGAGGAGTCCCCAGAAAAGGAGG
>NW_024474659.1:66854-95179 GCF_017654505.1 Polyodon spathula
GCACAGAAAGGGCGGTCGCCCCCGTTGGAGCCCGGCACCTTTCCTTCCTTCCCTTCCTTCCTTCCTCCCTCCGCCCGCCCGAGAAGCAAGTACCACGACTGCTGCGGCGGGCGGCCGCGCCCGGGGCGTTTGGCCAAAACCATTGTGGGCATCGCTTCTCGGCCTCTTGGCTCAGATCAAGTGTAGTATCTGTTCTTATCAGTTTAATATCTGATACGTCCCCCATAGGGGGACCGTCTATATTAAATGGATTTTTGGAAGCGGGAGATGGAAGCGGGGCTTGCTCCGTCCACTCCACGCATCGACCCGGTATTGCAGTACCTCCGGGAACGGTGCCCATTTCTCAGAAAGGTCAAAAGAGAGAGAGAGAGAGAGAGAGGAGAGAAGAGAGAGAGAGAGAGAGAGAGAGAGAGAGAGCGAGATCGAGAGAGAGAGAGAGAGAGAGAGAGAGAGAGAGAGAGACCCTAACCCTCCCTCCCTCCCCACCTCCCCTTTCCTGGGACGCGCCGTTTTCCCGCTCTTTTCGTTCTTTTTTTTTTTTTTTTTTTTTTTTTTTTTTTTTTTTTTTTTTTATATTTCATATTCAGGCAGGCCTAACACACGCAGCAGGCCAGTGTAGCAGCAGCAGCAAAGCGCCCTTTCGCCGGGGCGGAACGGCAGATGCGTTTTGGGAGGAGTTCCCTGTTTTTGTTTTGCGTGCGTGGCCTCGCTGCCGCTTGGCAGAGGGGAGTGCCTTTGGGCCGGCCGGAAGGGCTCGGCCACCAGCAAAGGCACGCTCCGGCTTCTCTACAGCTCGAATGAACCTTTCGCCTTTTACTAAAGATTTCCGTGGAGAGGAGCATTTACGAGTTCGATCCAATTTTTGGACAGCCCTTCCCCTCAGGGAGGGGCTCCACCTGGAGTTTAAAAGCAGAACGAGCACAGAAAGGGCGGTCGCCCCCGTTGGAGCCCGGCACCTTTCCTTCCTTCCTTCCTTCCTTCCTCCCCTCCCTCCGCCCGCCCGAGAAGCAAGTACCACGACTGCTGCGGCGGGCGGCCGCGCCCGGGGCGTTTGGCCAAAACCATTGTGGGCATCGCTTCTCGGCCTCTTGGCTCAGATCAAGTGTAGTATCTGTTCTTATCAGTTTAATATCTGATACGTCCCCCATAGGGGGACCGTCTATATTAAATGGATTTTTGGAAGCGGGAGATGGAAGCGGGGCTTGCTCCGTCCACTCCACGCATCGACCCGGTATTGCAGTACCTCCGGGAACGGTGCCCATTTCTCAGAAAGGAGAGAGAGAGAGAGAGAGAGAGAGAGAGAGAGAGAGAGAGAGAGAGAGAGAGAGAGAGGAGAGAGAGAGAGAGAGAGAGAGAGAGAGAGAGAGAGAGAGAGAGAGAGAGAGAGAGAGCCCCACCCTAACCCTCCCTCCCTCCCCACCTCCCCTTTCCTGGGACGCGCCGTTTTCCCGCTCTTTTCGTTTTTTTTTTTTTTTTTTTTTTTTTTTTTTTTTTTTCATATTTCATATTCAGGCAGGCCTAACACACGCAGCAGGCCAGTGTAGCAGCAGCAGCAAAGCGCCCTTTCGCCGGGGCGGAACGGCAGATGCGTTTTGGGAAGAGTTCCCTTTTTTTGTTTTGCGTGGCCTTGCTGCCGCTTGGTAGAGGGGAGTGCCTTTGGGCCGGCCGGAAGGGCTCGGCCACCAGCAAAGGCACGCTCCGGCTTCTCTACAGCTCGAATGAACCTTTCGCCTTTTACTAAAGATTTCCGTGGAGAGGAGCATTTACGAGTTCGATCCAATTTTTGGACAGCCCTTCCCCTCAGGGAGGGGCTCCACCTGGAGTTTAAAAGCAGAACGAGCACAGAAAGGGCGGTCGCCCCCGTTGGAGCCCGGCACCTTTCCTTCCTTCCTTCCTTCCTTCCTTCCTCCCTCCGCCCGCCCGAGAAGCAAGTACCACGACTGCTGCGGCGGGCGGCCGCGCCCGGGGCGTTTGGCCAAAACCATTGTGGGCATCGCTTCTCGGCCTCTTGGCTCAGATCAAGTGTAGTATCTGTTCTTATCAGTTTAATATCTGATACGTCCCCCATAGGGGGACCGTCTATATTAAATGGATTTTTGGAAGCGGGAGATGGAAGCGGGGCTTGCTCCGTCCACTCCACGCATCGACCCGGTATTGCAGTACCTCCGGGAACGGTGCCCATTTCTCAGAAAGGTCAAAAGAGAGAGAGAGAAGAGAGAGAGAGAGAGAGAGAGAGAGAGAGAGAGAGAGAGAGAGAGAGAGAGAGAGAGAGAGAGCGAGAGAGAGAGAGAGAGAGAGAGAGAGAGAGAGAGAGAGAGAGAGAGAGAGCCCCACCCTAACCCTCCCTCCCCTTTCCTGGGACCTCCCCTTTCCTGGGACGCGCCGTTTTCCCGCTCTTTTCGTTTTTTTTTTTTTTTTTTTTTTTTTTTTTTTTTCATATTTCATATTCAGGCAGGCCTAACACACGCAGCAGGCCAGTGTAGCAGCAGCAGCAAAAAGCGCCCTTTCGCCGGGGCGGAACGGCAGATGCGTTTTGGGAGGAGTTCCCTGTTTTTGTTTTGCGTGCGTGGCCTCGCTGCCGCTTGGCAGAGGGGCCTTTGGGCCTTTGGGCCGGCCGGAAGGGCTCGGCCACCAGCAAAGGCACGCTCCGGCTTCTCTACAGCTCGAATGAACCTTTCGCCTTTTACTAAAGATTTCCGTGGAGAGGAGCATTTACGAGTTCGATCCAATTTTTGGACAGCCCTTCCCCTCAGGGAGGGGCTCCACCTGGAGTTTAAAAGCAGAACGAGCACAGAAAGGGCGGTCGCCCCCGTTGGAGCCCGGCACCTTTCCTTCCTTCCTTCCTTCCTTCCTTCCTCCCTCCGCCCGCCCGAGAAGCAAGTACCACGACTGCTGCGGCGGGCGGCCGCGCCCGGGGCGTTTGGCCAAAACCATTGTGGGCATCGCTTCTCGGCCTCTTGGCTCAGATCAAGTGTAGTATCTGTTCTTATCAGTTTAATATCTGATACGTCCCCCATAGGGGGACCGTCTATATTAAATGGATTTTTGGAAGCGGGAGATGGAAGCGGGGCTTGCTCCGTCCACTCCACGCATCGACCCGGTATTGCAGTACCTCCGGGAACGGTGCCCATTTCTCAGAAAGGTCAAAAGAGAGAGAGAGAGAGAGAGAGAGCGAGAGAGAGAGAGAGAGAGAGAGAGAGAGAGAGAGAGAGAGAGAGAGAGAGAGAGAGAGAGAGAGAGAGAGAGAGAGAGAGAGAGAGCCCCACCCTAACCCTCCCTCCCTCCCCACCTCCCCTTTCCTGGGACGCGCCGTTTTCCCGCTCTTTTCGTTCTTTTTTTTTTTTTTTTTTTTTTTTTTTTTTTTTTCATATTTCATATTCAGGCAGGCCTAACACACGCAGCAGGCCAGTGTAGCAGCAGCAGCAGCAAAGCGCCCTTTCGCCGGGGCGGAACGGCAGATGCGTTTTGGGAGGAGTTCCCTGTTTTTGTTTTGCGTGCGTGGCCTCGCTGCCGCTTGGCAGAGGGGAGGGCCTTTGGGCCGGCCGGAAGGGCTCGGCCACCAGCAAAGGCACGCTCCGGCTTCTCTACAGCTCGAATGAACCTTTCGCCTTTTACTAAAGATTTCCGTGGAGAGGAGCATTTACGAGTTCGATCCAATTTTTGGACAGCCCTTCCCCTCAGGGAGGGGCTCCACCTGGAGTTTAAAAGCAGAACGAGCACAGAAAGGGCGGTCGCCCCCGTTGGAGCCCGGCACCTTTCCTTCCTTCCTTCCTTCCTTCCTTCCCTCCCTCCGCCCGCCCGAGAAGCAAGTACCACGACTGCTGCGGCGGGCGGCCGCGCCCGGGGCGTTTGGCCAAAACCATTGTGGGCATCGCTTCTCGGCCTCTTGGCTCAGATCAAGTGTAGTATCTGTTCTTATCAGTTTAATATCTGATACGTCCCCCATAGGGGGACCGTCTATATTAAATGGATTTTTGGAAGCGGGAGATGGAAGCGGGGCTTGCTCCGTCCACTCCACGCATCGACCCGGTATTGCAGTACCTCAGGGAACGGTGCATGGTTCCCGCGAGCCTCCGCCGCTCTCTCTCCTTGCTCGCCCGCCCTAACACCTTCCGCTCGCCTTGCTAGAGGGAGCCTCGCTCCCTTCCCTCCTCTCAAGCCTCCCTCTCTTTCGGCCTTTTTGGATGGGAAAAGAGGATATTCTTCTTGAGACCCTGCGTCTAAGGCTTCTTTCGTTCTTTTTTTTTTTTTTTTTTTTTGTGGGCATCGCTTCTCGGCCTCTTGGCTCTGGAAGTGCTGTTGGGAAGGCGAAGGTTATGTTCTAGAAGGCGTGAGCTGGATAGAAAGTAATTATTTGCAAAATGGAAGATCATGGAAAGAATACCCTTCGCTTTCTGCTGAAGCAATCCTCGGGATTGTGGGGAAGGAGAAAGTTTGTGTTGGAGGTCGTCTTCGGGCTATTGGAGTTGGATGTCGAAGATGTACTTTGTTTGAAGGAGAACATCGGGAGAGGGAGATTTGACCTGACTCTGCAGACAGAAGAACACTGTTTGAAAGTAATGAAGATTTTTGGAGCTAACAAGGAAAAGTTGCCTGCCAGTGCGTTTAATATGGAGCCTTTGTTTCTTCAGGACTGAAGGACAGTTTTTGTGACAATGTCCTGCCCTTTTTTTCCAGTGGAGGATATTACCACAAGCTTGAAAAGCCGTTTTGAGCTACAGAGTGAGATACCTCTGAAGACCATGGATTCGGAAGGAATATGGAATGGGGTGTGGAAATACACGGCAAGATTGCATATGAAGGACGGAAAGTTGCTTCATGTTCGACCTGACTTTAGGATTGGTGCGGTAAGAGGCACTGTTTACTACAGAGGTCAGCCAAGAGTTTGTTTTAAGTGCAATAGAGCAGGGCATTTTGCTGCAGACTGTGAAGAGATTGTTTGTAAGAACTGTAATCAGGCTGGCCATGTTTCTAAAGACTGCCCCAGTGGGATTAAATGCAATCTTTGTGGAGCAAATGAGCATGTGTATAAGGACTGTCCGCAGAGTGCTAGGAGTTATGCTCAAGCTGCAAGAGATGGAGAGAAGAAAAAAGAAGATTCAAAAGGAGAGAACACAGAGAGAAAAAAAGAACCAGATGAAAAAGAAACTGAAAAGAACAAAGGAGAGAGTGTTGGGGGAGGAGCTAGCAAAAAAGGAGGCGGAACGGCGGGAAAAAGTGGAACTGAACAGACAAAGGAAAAGGGCGGAGAATCGAGAAAGGAGGAGGGAAGAGGTGGTTCCAAAGCTGATCAGCAGAGGTCCCCAGAGCATTCTACTTCAGACCTGACAGGAAGAGCAGAGGGAGAGGTGCTGAGAAAGAGAAAAGATAGAGAAGGAAAGGAGGTGAGGACTAGTGAAGACCCATCGAGAAAGATAAGAGGAGGAAAGGAAGGTTTAACAACGGGCCAGAGTTGGGGTGAAGCAATGGAGGAAGAGGAGAAGAAGAGAACAGGACAGAGCAAAGAACAAAAAGATGGTGAAACTTCAGAAGAGAAGTTAATGAACACTGTATGTCCTAAGGAATATGAAGAGCTTGTGGCATGGAAGGAGAGAATGAGAAAGGAAAGGATTACAGAGACAGAGTGGAAAAAATATGAGGAAGAGAGAAGGAGGATTTTGGATTTAGCAAAGTGGAAGGCGGACGAGGTGATGAGAAGGCACCTACCAAAGTATTAGTTTGGAGGAATAGAGTTGAAGAAAGACTTTATGATTGTTTTTTTTGAATAAATGTTTGTTTTGTGGTTTTGATTGTATTGAAAAAAAAGGAAAAAAGAAAGATTTCTGTTTTTTGAATCAGTTTTGTGATTATATGTCTAGTTTCTTAGTTATTGTTTTATATGTAATAGTTAGATTTTGATTTAGTTTTTTTTGGTTTTTGTAATGATAATAATGTTTTGTGTTTTGCGAATGTTTTTTTGGCGTTTGGCCAAAACCATTGATTAAATAAAATTATTTTTCAAAAAAAAAAAAAAAAAAAAAAAAATGTATCTGTTCTTATCAGTTTAATATCTGATACGTCCCCCATAGGGGGACCGTCTATATTAAATGGATTTTTGGAAGCGGGAGATGGAAGCGGGGCTTGCTCCGTCCACTCCACGCATCGACCCGGTATTGCAGTACCTCCGGGAACGGTGCCCATTTCTCAGAAAGGTCAAAAGAGAGAGAGAGAGCGAGAGAGAGAGAGAGAGAGAGAGAGAGAGAGAGAGAGAGAGAGAGAGAGAGAGAGAGAGAGAGAGAGAGAGAGAGAGAGAGACTGGGGTGGAGGGGATTTCTTCCCCCCCTCCCTCCCCTCCTCCCCTTTCCTGGGACGCGCCGTTTTCCTTTTTTTTTTTTTTTTTTTTTTTTTTTTTTTTTTTTTTTTTTTTTTCATATTTCATATTCAGGCAGGCCTAACACACGCAGCAGGCCAGTGTAGCAGCAGCAGCAAAGCGCCCTTTCGCCGGGGCGGAACGGCAGATGCGTTTTGGGAGGAGTTCCCTGTTTTTGTTTTGCGTGCGTGGCCTCGCTGCCGCTTGGCAGAGGGGAGGGCCTTTGGGCCTTTGGGCCGGCCGGAAGGGCTCGGCCACCAGCAAAGGCACGCTCCGGCTTCTCTACAGCTCGAATGAACCTTTCGCCTTTTACTAAAGATTTCCGTGGAGAGGAGCATTTACGAGTTCGATCCAATTTTTGGACAGCCCTTCCCCTCAGGGAGGGGCTCCACCTGGAGTTTAAAAGCAGAACGAGCACAGAAAGGGCGGTCGCCCCCGTTGGAGCCCGGCACCTTTCCTTCCTTCCTTCCTTTCCTTCCTTCCTCCCTCCGCCCGCCCGCCCGAGAAGCAAGTACCACGACTGCTGCGGCGGGCGGCCGCGCCCGGGGCGTTTGGCCAAAACCATTGTGGGCATCGCTTCTCGGCCTCTTGGCTCATACCAAGTGAGTGTCTAGAAGGCGAAAGGTAAAGATCTAGAAGGCGTGAGCTTGATAGAGACTGATCCGGAAATGGAAGAAAGGTATGGGAAGAACACGCTTCGATTCCAGCTAAAAGATCTGACTGGCCTATGGGGAAGAAGGAAGTTCGTGTTGGAAGTCGTCTTTGGTTTGTTCGAGTTGGGAGCAGACGATGTCCATTGCCTGAAGGAGAACATCGCTAAAGGCTTATTCGACCTGACTTTGAATACAGAAGAGGAGTGCCTGAAGGTGTTAAGGAAATATGAAGAGAATAAGGAGCAGTTGCCAGCCAGAGTTTTCAACCTGGAGCCATTGTTTCTGCAGGAATGGAGAACAGTTTTTGTTACAATGGCCTGTCCTTTCTTTCCAGTGGAGGATATTACTACAGCTTTGAAAAGGAGTTTTGAGTTGAAGAGCGAGTTCCCAGTTAAGAACCTGGATTCTGAAGGTTTGTGGAATGGAATGTATAAGTATATTGCTAGGCTGCGCACTAAGGAGGGGAATATGATTCATGTCAGACCGGATTTGATGATTGGAACTGTTAGAGGGACTCTGTATTACAAAGGTCAGCCCAGAGTGTGTTTTAAATGTGGCCGGTGTGGACATTTTGCTGCAGAGTGTGAGGAGGTTGTTTGTAGAAACTGTTTGCAGACGGGACATGTTTCTAGGGACTGCCCCAGAGGAATGTTGTGCAATCTCTGTGGCTCAAAAGAGCATATGTACAGGGACTGTCCGAAAAGCAAGAGAAGCTATGCTCAGGCAGCCAGTGAAGGAACAAAGAAAAAAGAGGATACAGAGGAGAAGAAAACAGAGAAAGAAAAAGAATCTGGGAAAAAAGACAATGAGAAGGACAAAGGAAAGAGTGTTGGGGGAGGAGTCGCAAATAAAGGAGGCGGAACGGCGGGAAAATGTGGAACTGAGGAAACAAAGGGAAGAGGCGGAGACCCGAGAAAGGAAGAGAAGGAAGGCAGTTCCACAGATGACCAGCAGAGGTCCCGGGAAGAGCAATCTGTTGCCGACCCAATGGAGGGAGTAGAAGGAGAGGTACAGAGGAAGAGGAAAGATAGAGAAGGGAAGGATGAGAGGACCGCTGAATGCCAAACAAGGAGGATGAAAGGAGGAGAGGAGGGAGCAACATCAAGTTCGAGTTGGGGTGATAGGGTGGAGGAAGAGGTAAAGAAGAAGGAGGAAGAGGTAAAGAAGAGGGAGGAAGAGGTTAAGAAGAAGAGTGTCGTGTGGACGGAGAAAGATATAGAGCATTTAATGAGGGTGGCATGTCCCAGGGACTATGAAAATTTAATGAGATGGAAGGAGAGGATAAGAGGAGCGAGGGTTTCGCATTTAGAATGGAAGGAATATGAAGAGGAGAAAATGAGAATTTTTCTGGAAGCAAAGAAGAAGGCGGAAGAAGCGGCGAGAAAGTGAGGGAAATAGTTTAGAGTAGTTTTGGGTTCTTTTTTTGTGAACTTTGAATTTTGAGATTTACAATTTTTGAAAGGGTGTTGGGTTTTTTGTGGATTTATAATATGGGTCTTTTTTTTGTGGTTTTTTTTGGGGAACTTAGAATTTTGAGAATTATTAGTTTTGAACGGGTGTTGTATAAAAACCCCTTACTTTAACTCAATAAAATTGCAAAAAAAAAAAAAAAAAAAAAAAAATCTGTTCTTATCAGTTTAATATCTGATACGTCCCCCATAGGGGGACCGTCTATATTAAATGGATTTTTGGAAGCGGGAGATGGAAGCGGGGCTTGCTCCGTCCACTCCACGCATCGACCCGGTATTGCAGTACCTCCGGGAACGGTGCCCATTTCTCAGAAAGGTCAAAAGAGAGAGAGAGAGAGAGAGAGAGAGCGAGAGAGAGAGAGAGAGAGAGAGAGAGAGCGAGAGAGGAGAGAGAGAGAGAGAGAGAGAGAGAGAGAGCCCCAGGAGAAACCCCTCCCTCCCTCCCTCCCCACCCTCCCCTTTCCTGGGACGCGCCGTTTTCCCGCTCTTTTCGTTCTTTCGTTCTTTTTTTTTTTTTTTTTTTTTTTTTCATATTTCATATTCAGGCAGGCCTAACACACGCAGCAGGCCAGTGTAGCAGCAGCAGCAAAGCGCCCTTTCGCCGGGGCGGAACGGCAGATGCGTTTTGGGAGGAGTTCCCTGTTTTTGTTTTGCGTGCGTGGCCTCGCTGCCGCTTGGCAGAGGGGAGGGCCTTTGGGCCTTTGGGCCGGCCGGAAGGGCTCGGCCACCAGCAAAGGCACGCTCCGGCTTCTCTACAGCTCGAATGAACCTTTCGCCTTTTATTAAAGATTTCCGTGGAGAGGAGCATTTACGAATTCGATCCAATTTTTGGACAGCCCTTCCCCTCAGGGAGGGGCTCCACCTGGAGTTTAAAAGCAGAACGAGCACAGAAAGGGCGGTCGACCCCGTTGGAGCCCGGCACCTTTCCTTCCTTCCTTCCTTCCTCCCTCCCTCCCTCCCGCCCGCCCGCCCGCCCGCCCGCCCGAGAAGCAAGTACCACGGCTGCTCCGGTGGGCGGCCGCGCCCGGGGCGTTTGGCCAAAACCATTGTGGGCATCGCTTCTCGGCCTCTTGGCTCGGCCTCTTGGCTCCGGTCAAGTAAGTTTAGAAGGCGAAGGTAAAGACCCTGGAAGCGTGAGCTGAAAGGATTATTTGCTAAAAATAAAAAAATGGAAGATGGATTTAGAGGACGAAATACTCTCCGATTCCAGCTTAAACAACTTGCTGGTTTATGGGGGAGACGGAAGTTTGTTCTGGATATGCTGTTTGGGCTGTTTGACCTGGAGGCAGAAGATATTCTTTGTGTGAAGGACTACATCGCTAAAGGACGGTTTGATGTGACCCTGGAAACCAAGGAAGCCTGCTGGGAAATCATGAGGAAGTTCGACGAGAGTAAATTGGTGCTGCCGGCCAGTGTGTTCAGTTTGGAACCTTTGTTTCTGATGGACTGGAGAGCGGCATATGTGACAATGTCTTCCCCATTTGTTCCTGTTTTAGATATTATAACCAGCCTGAAAAGGAAATGTGAGTTGAGGAGTGAGCTTCCTGAGAAAATGAAAGATTCTGAACATGTATGGAATGGCGTTTGGAAATATTTTATAAGATTGAATATCAATGAAGGGAAGTTACTGCATATTCGTCCTGACCTGACAATTGGAGCAGTGAGAGGAACATTTTATTATAGAGGACAGCCCAAAGTGTGTTTTAAATGCAATAGAGAAGGTCATTTTGTGGCTGAATGTGTGGAGGTGGTTTGTAAAAATTGCCAAGAGACAGGACATCTTTCTAGAGACTGCCCCAGGGGAGTGATATGCAATTTGTGTGGCTCAACGGAGCATATATACAGAGACTGCCCGAGAAGTGCTAAAAGTTATGCTCAAGTAGCTAAAGATGGAGGGAAAAAGAAAACAGAAGAAAAAGAAAAAGAACAACCTAAAAAGGATCCAGAGACTGAAAAAAAGCCAGAGGAAAAGGAGAGTCAAAAGAACAAAGGAAAGAGTGTTGGGGGAGGAGTCACAAAGGAAGGAGGCGGAACGGCGGGAAAATGTGGAACTGAGCAAACAAAGGGAAGAGGCGGAGACCTGAGAAAGGAAGAGAAGGAAGGCAGTTCCAAAGATGACCAGCAGAGGTCCCGGGAAGAGCAATCTGTTGCCGACCCAATGGAGGGAGTAGAAGGAGAGGTACAGAGGAAGAGGAAAGACAGAGAAGGGAAGGATGAGAGGACCGCTGAATGTCAAACAAGGAGGATGAAAGGAGGAGAGGAGGGAGCAACATCAAGTTCGAGTTGGGGTGATAGGGTGGAGGAAGAGGTAAAGAAGAAGGAGGAAGAGGTAAAGAAGAGGAGTAGCAGGGTGACCGAAAAAGATTTAGAAGACTTAATGAGGTGGGCATGTCCCCAGGATTTTGAGAAGTTGATGAAGTGGAAGGAGAGACTGCGGGTAATGAGATTTATGGAGGGTGAATGGTTATGCTATGAAGAAGAAAAAGATGAGGATTTTGTTTGAAGCAAAGAAGAAGAGGTTGGAAGAGCTAAGGAGAGGGAAGGGCTCTCTTCCTCGCCCTTTATCAAAACACATGATTTTTCTCTTTATTATTTTCTCTTTGACAACGTTAAAGTCTATTTTTTTTTTTTTTTTTTTTTTTTGTTTTTGGAAGTTTTTCTTACGTGTACATACCCCTACTAAAACACCTTCTATAAACCCCTAAACCGGTATTGTTTGAAAACTTAACAATTAATGTAACGTGTTGATTTGTTTGAGTAACTTTTAAAAAAACAATTTTCAATAATAAAAAAAAAAAAAAAAAAAAAAAAAAAAAAAAAAAAAATCTGTTCTTATCAGTTTAATATCTGATACGTCCCCCATAGGGGGACCGTCTATATTAAATGGATTTTTGGAAGCGGGAGATGGAAGCGGGGCTTGCTCCGTCCACTCCACGCATCGACCCGGTATTGCAGTACCTCCGGGAACGGTGCCCATTTCTCAGAAAGGTCAAAAGAGAGAGAGAGAGAGAGAGAGAGAGAGAGAGAGAGAGAGAGAGAGAGCGAGAGAGAGAGAGAGAGAGAGAGAGAGAGAGAGAGCCTCTCCACCACTCCCTCCTCTTGGAGGGGAGGGTTGGAGGGGTGGAGGGACCCCACCCTCCCCTTTCCTGGGACGCGCCGTTTTCCCGCTCTTTTCGTTCTTTTTTTTTTTTTTTTTTCATATTTCATATTCAGGCAGGCCTAACGCACGCAGCAGGCCAGTGTAGCAGCAGCAGCAGCAAAGCGCCCTTTCGCCGGGGCGGAACGGCAGATGCGTTTTGGGAGGAGTTCCCTGTTTTTGTTTTGCGTGCGTGGCCTCGCTGCCGCTTGGCAGAGGGGAGGGCCTTTGGGCCTTTGGGCCGGCCGGAAGGGCTCGGCCACCAGCAAAGGCACGCTCCGGCTTCTCTACAGCTCGAATGAACCTTTCGCCTTTTACTAAAGATTTCCGTGGAGAGGAGCATTTACGAGTTCGATCCAATTTTTGGACAGCCCTTCCCCTCAGGGAGGGGCTCCACCTGGAGTTTAAAAGCAGAACGAGCACAGAAAGGGCGGTCGCCCCCGTTGGAGCCCGGCACCTTTCCTTCCTTCCTTCCTTCCTTCCTTCCTTCCGCCCGCCCGCCCGCCCGCCCGAGAAGCAAGTACAACGGCTGCTCCGGCGGGCGGCCGCGCCCGGGGCGTTTGGCCAAAACCATTGTGGGCATCGCTTCTCGGCCTCTTGGCTCATCTCAAGTGTATGTGGCATGACCGCAGCATCCTGAGAATCCAGTGAGGAAGAGAAGGCGCTGGGAGCTGCATGCGATGGCGACTGGGAGAAGGATGCAGAACCTCATTCGTTTTCGATGGAGTGAGAATTTGGAGAAGGAGCTGAAGACTGTGGACGTTGCTGATTGGAAGAATACACCAGGTGGTCGGGAGTTCTTTGTGAAGGAAGTTTTGCTGAAAGGACTGCAGTTGGAGGTGAAGTCGATATTTTGTTTTCAGAACTATGACAAGTTTTTTGATTTAGCTTTGTACAATGAAGAACTGGCTCAAAGTGTTTGGGATGTTTACCAAAAGAGGAAAAATGAAAAACCTTTTTCTCTGTATATTGGAGACCCTTTATTTGCAAGGGAAGTTAGACCTCTGTTTGTTTTTATGTACAACCCATATGTTGGAGAAGAAGAAGTTGTACAGTATGTCAAGCGGGTGTGTGACATTATTTCGGGACCTTTTAAAGTACTTGACCCTGTTGGTATCTGGACTGGGAAGTGGAAGTTTTTTGTACGGTTGAGGATTTGTAGTTCAAAGGAGGGGGGTATAATACACCCTCCGGGACGAGTGCAGATTGGGGGAAACAGGGGTTTTTTAAGCTACCCTGGGCAACCGAAAAAGTGCTTTAAATGTGACACTGAAGGGCATGAGGCGAGTGAATGTGAAGCGATGGTTTGCCAGAAATGCAGGAGGAAAGGACATGAAGCAAAGACCTGTAAAACCCCAAAGAGTTGTAGTGTGTGTGGAGCTTTGGACCACCTGTACAGAGAATGTGGAAAGCGTGGTATGGATGGTGAGAGAGAAAGTGAGGGTGGTGACGGTGCAAGGAATGATGGGAGTGAAGAGGGAGAGAGTGGAGGTGGTATGGATGGTGAGCGAGCAAAGGAGGGTGGTGATGGTGCAAAGAAAGATGGGAGTGGAAAGGGATTGAGTGGAGGGAGTAAAGGGGGTGGTGATGTAAGTAAGGAAGGTGGTGTGGTGAGAGTGGTTAGTGGTGGAGGGGGTATGAGTGGTAATGAAGTGAAAGGGGGTGCAGGTGTGGGTATGTGTGGTGGTGGTGTGGGTGAAGGTGATGGTGGGGCGGACAAGGTGCAAGAGAGTGTGGCGATGGAGGGAACGAAGAGTGAAATTCTAAAGAAGCGGAAAGAGAGAGGAGCGGGAGCTGTGAGTAGCAGCGAAGAGAGTGCCAGTGAGGGTGTAGTCGGTCCGAGCTGGTCTGAAAGTGTGGAGGAAGAGGAGGAAAGGAGGAAAAGAAGAAGCAATCAGCAGTTCTGATCACGCGGAGACAATGCTTGCAGGAGTAAAATGGAAACGGGAATGAAGGTTTCCGAAAAGCTTAACTTTGGGCTGGGAGAAGAGGAAAATTGACACCCGAGAAGAGAAAAAAAAGGTGATAAATCTCCTCTCCTTCTACTGGCGGGCGTATATGACATACATCTCTGACGTTTGTTATCTGTATGCAAAAAGAAACATAACCAGAATTTTGGACTTGGTTCTGAAAAACTGAAAAGGTACTTTTTCAGAAGGTTCCCTGAGAGAAGTATTCCACTCGAGATTCTCTTTTTGCAACTCTCTATATCCAAAACGTTACGAACGAGCAACCTTCCGGAGTGATAAAGTTCCTCCCTCCTCCTTTTGTTTTATCCCCCTTTACTGAAATATGTATGTTTGTGTAATGATTATTATAACATACTAATATGTTTGTATACAAACACATCACAATATGTGTTTTTGTTGTTTTACAATGTTAGAACCCTTAAACCCCAAATGTTTTTGGGGAGCATAGTAATACTTTGTTTGTAGTTTTGCATATATGTAAATTGAAGGTCATTTTCTTGTATTGTTAGAATATATGGTTAGTTTCTTAGTTTTTTGTTTTAGACTGTGTTTTTGTGCTGTAATGGGAATTAGTATTGTGTGTTTTTTTTGGATGTTTTGTTTTGTTAAAGTAAAGTAATGGTTTCTGTTTAGTTATTTTTGTATATGTAAGAGTTAGTTTTTGATTTGTGTTCAGTTTTGTAATTGTAATAAGTGTTGTGTTTTTTGAATGTTTTTGTGTTGTTAATTGTTAAGAATATATTTATTATTAAAAAAAAAAAAAAAAAAAAAAAAAATCTGTTCTTATCAGTTTAATATCTGATACGTCCCCCATAGGGGGACCGTCTATATTAAATGGATTTTTGGAAGCGGGAGATGGAAGCGGGGCTTGCTCCGTCCACTCCACGCATCGACCCGGTATTGCAGTACCTCCGGGAACGGTGCCCATTTCTCAGAAAGGTCAAAAGAGAGAGAGAGAGGAGAGAGAGAGAGAGAGAGAGAGAGAGAGAGAGAGAGAGAGAGAGAGAGCGAGAGAGAGAGAGAGAGAGAGCCCCAGCAGCCCCAACCCTAACCCCGAGGGGACCTCCCCACCTCCTTGACGCCTGCGACCGGCGAAAGTGCTGCGAAGGCGTCTTTTTTTTTTTTTTTTTTTTTTTTTTTTTTTTTTTTTTTTTTCATATTTCATATTCAGGCAGGCCTAACACACGCAGCAGGCCAGTGTAGCAGCAGCAGCAAAGCGCCCTTTCGCCGGGGCGGAACGGCAGATGCGTTTTGGGAGGAGTTCCCTGTTTTTGTTTTGCGTGCGTGGCCTCGCTGCCGCTTGGCAGAGGGGAGGGCCTTTGGGCCTTTGGGCCGGCCGGAAGGGCTCGGCCACCAGCAAAGGCACGCTCCGGCTTCTCTACAGCTCGAATGAACCTTTCGCCTTTTACTAAAGATTTCCGTGGAGAGGAGCATTTACGAGTTCGATCCAATTTTTGGACAGCCCTTCCCCTCAGGGAGGGGCTCCACCTGGAGTTTAAAAGCAGAACGAGCACAGAAAGGGCGGTCGCCCCCGTTGGAGCCCGGCACCTTTCCTTCCTTCCTTCCTCCCTCCCCTCCCCCCGCCCGCCCGCCCGCGGGTCGCCCGCCCGAGAAGCAAGTACCACGACTGCTGCGGCGGGCGGCCGCGCCCGGGGCGTTTGGCCAAAACCATTGTGGGCATCGCTTCTCGGCCTCTTGGCTCATTTCAAGTGTATGTGGCATGACCGCAGCATCCTGAGAATCCATTGAGGAAGAGAAGGCGCTGGGAGCTGCATACGATGGCGACTGGGAGAAGGATGCAGAACCTCATCCGTTTTCGATGGAGTGAGAATTTGGAGAAGGAGCTGAAGACTGTGGACGTTGCTGATTGGAAGAATACACCAGGTGGTCGGGAGTTCTTTGTGAAGGAAGTTTTGCTGAAAGGACTGCAGTTGGAGGTGAAGTCGATATTTTGTTTTCAGAACTATGACAAGTTTTTTGATTTAGCTTTGTACAATGAAGAACTGGCTCAAAGTGTTTGGGATGTTTACCAAAAGAGGAAAAATGAAAAACCTTTTTCTCTGTATATTGGAGACCCTTTATTTGCAAGGGAAGTTAGACCTCTGTTTGTTTTTATGTACAACCCATATGTTGGAGAAGAAGAAGTTGTACAGTATGTCAAGCGGGTGTGTGACATTATTTCGGGACCTTTTAAAGTACTTGACCCTGTTGGTATTTGGACTGGGAAGTGGAAGTTTTTTGTGAGGCTGAGGATTTGTAGTTCAAAGGAGGGGGGTATAATACACCCTCCGGGACGAGTGCAGATTGGGGGAAACAGGGGTTTTTTAAGCTACCCTGGGCAACCGAAAAAGTGCTTTAAATGTGACACTGAAGGGCATGAGGCGAGTGAATGTGAAGCGATGGTTTGCCAGAAATGCAGGAGGAAAGGACATGAAGCAAAGACCTGTAAAACCCCAAAGAGTTGTAGTGTGTGTGGAGCTTTGGACCACCTGTACAGAGAATGTGGAAAGCGTGGTATGGATGGTGAGAGAGAAAGTGAGGGTGGTGACGGTGCAAGGAATGATGGGAGTGAAGAGGGAGAGAGTGGAGGTGGTATGGATGGTGAGCAAGCAAAGGAGGGTGGTGATGGTGCAAAGAAAGATGGGAGTGGAAAGGGATTGAGTGGAGGGAGTAAAGGGGGTGGTGATGTAAGTAAGGAAGGTGGTGTGGTGAGAGTGGTTAGTGGTGGAGGGGGTATGAGTGGTAATGAGGTGAAAGGGGGTGCAGGTGTGGGTGTGTGTGGTGGTGGTGTGGGTGAAGGTGATGGTGGGGCGGACAAGGTGCAAGAGAGTGTGGCGATGGAGGGAACGGAGAGTGAAATTCTAAAGAAGCGGAAAGAGAGAGGAGCGGGAGCTGTGAGTAGCAGCGAAGAGAGTGCCAGTGAGGGTGTAGTCGGTCCGAGCTGGTCTGAAAGTGTGGAGGAAGAGGAGGAAAGGAGGAAAAGAAGAAGCAATCAGCAGAGAGAAAAGGAAGATGCAAAGGAGAAAAGGAAACGGGAAAAGGAGGAATACGCAAAGCTTTCTTGGGCGGAGAAGTTGAAAATAGAAGAGGAGAAGAAGAGAAAGAAAGGTGATAAATATGTAGAGACTTCGACGTATAGACATACGCTAATGTATTGTTATTGTGAAAAAGAATTCCATGAATTAATGATCTGGAATGAAAGACTGAGAAAGGGACCTACGTTAGAAGGTGAGATAGAGAAATATGAAATTGAGAAAGACAAGATTTTGCAATGTGCTAGATGGAGGGCAGATATAGCAAGGAGGGAGGAGGAAAAGAAATAGGGAAAAGAAAGAAATAGGGGAATATGTTTTGTTTTTGTTTTTTTTTAATTTGCATGTTTGTGTAATGATTATTATAATGAAATGATATTGTTTGTGTATAGTGTTTTTTGACCATACACAAAACACCCCAAACTTACAATCTTATTAACCCTTTAACCCCCAAACAAGGGCCCCCATAGTCATTACAAACAAACATCAAAACGTATATACATTTTAACTTCCAATGAAAGAACATAACAATCTTGAAACCAATCAAAGTAGCAATAACCAAATAATCTTTAACCAAAACAACATTACCCTTTTGTCAAAACACAAATACTTTACAAAACAAAACGATTCCATTTCATTACCAAAGACAAATCAATAAAAACATATACAGTTCTCGATCAGAACGTAAAAACACAAGTCAAAACATTAACATTATTCACAACACAAAAACTTATAAGAACACAAATTAACAATTACAATTTTATTGTTAAGATTTATTATATAAAAAAAAAAAAAAAAAAAAAAAAAAAATCTGTTCTTATCAGTTTAATATCTGATACGTCCCCCATAGGGGGACCGTCTATATTAAATGGATTTTTGGAAGCGGGAGATGGAAGCGGGGCTTGCTCCGTCCACTCCACGCATCGACCCGGTATTGCAGTACCTCCGGGAACGGTGCCCATTTCTCAGAAAGGTCAAAAGAGAGAGAGAGAGAGAGAGCGAGAGAGAGAGAGAGAGAGAGAGAGAGAGAGAGCCCCACCCTAACCCTCCCTCCCTCCCTCCCCACCTCCCCTTTCCTGGGACGCGCCGTTTTCCCGCTCTTTTCGTTCTTTTTTTTTTTTTTTTTTTTTTTTTTTTCATATTTCATATTCAGGCAGGCCTAACACACGCAGCAGGCCAGTGTAGCAGCAGCAGCAAAGCGCCCTTTCGCCGGGGCGGAACGGCAGATGCGTTTTGGGAGGAGTTCCCTGTTTTTGTTTTGCGTGCGTGGCCTCGCTGCCGCTTGGCAGAGGGGAGGGCCTTTGGGCCTTTGGGCCGGCCGGAAGGGCTCGGCCGCCAGCAAAGGCACACTCTGGCTTCTCTACAGCTCGAATAAATCTTTCGCCTTTTACTAAAGATTTCCGTGGAGAGGAGCATTTACGAGTTCGATCCAATTTTTGGACAGCCCTTCCCCTCAGGGAGGGGCTCCACCTGGAGTTTAAAAGCAGAACGAGCACAGAAAGGGCGGTCGCCCCCGTTGGAGCCCGGCACCTTTCCTTCCTTCCTTCCTCCCTCCCTCCCTCCCGCCCGCCCGCCCGCCCGCCCGCCCGAGAAGCAAGTACCACGACTGCTGCGGCGGGCGGCCGCGCCCGGGGCGTTTGGCCAAAACCATTGTGTGCATCGCTTCTCGGCCTCTTGGCTCATTTCAAGTGTATGTGGCATGACCGCAGCATCCTGAGAATCCAGTGAGGAAGAGAAGGCGCTGGGAGCTGCATACGATGGCGACTGGGAGAAGGATGCAGAACCTCATTCGTTTTCGATGGAGTGAGAATTTGGAGAAGGAGCTGAAGACTGTGGACGTTGCTGATTGGAAGAATACACCAGGTGGTCGGGAGTTCTTTGTGAAGGAAGTTTTGCTGAAAGGACTGCAGTTGGAGGTGAAGTCGATATTTTGTTTTCAGAACTATGACAAGTTTTTTGATTTAGCTTTGTACAATGAAGAACTGGCTCAAAGTGTTTGGGATGTTTACCAAAAGAGGAAAAATGAAAAACCTTTTTCTCTGTATATTGGAGACCCTTTATTTGCAAGGGAAGTTAGACCTCTGTTTGTTTTTATGTACAACCCATATGTTGGAGAAGAAGAAGTTGTACAGTATGTCAAGCGGGTGTGTGACATTATTTCGGGACCTTTTAAAGTACTTGACCCTGTTGGTATCTGGACTGGGAAGTGGAAGTTTTTTGTACGGTTGAGGATTTGTAGTTCAAAGGAGGGGGGTATAATACACCCTCCGGGACGAGTGCAGATTGGGGGAAACAGGGGTTTTTTAAGCTACCCTGGGCAACCGAAAAAGTGCTTTAAATGTGACACTGAAGGGCATGAGGCGAGTGAATGTGAAGCGATGGTTTGCCAGAAATGCAGGAGGAAAGGACATGAAGCAAAGACCTGTAAAACCCCAAAGAGTTGTAGTGTGTGTGGAGCTTTGGACCACCTGTACAGAGAATGTGGAAAGCGTGGTATGGATGGTGAGAGAGAAAGTGAGGGTGGTGACGGTGCAAGGAATGATGGGAGTGAAGAGGGAGAGAGTGGAGGTGGTATGGATGGTGAGCAAGCAAAGGAGGGTGGTGATGGTGCAAAGAAAGATGGGAGTGGAAAGGGAATGAGTGGAGGGAGTAAAGGGGGTGGTGATGTAAGTAAGGAAGGTGGTGTGGTGAGAGTGGTTAGTGGTGGAGGGGGTATGAGTGGTAATGAAGTGAAAGGGGGTGCAGGTGTGGGTGTGTGTGGTGGTGGTGTGGGTGAAGGTGATGGTGGGGCGGACAAGGTGCAAGAGAGTGAGGCGATGGAGGGAACGGAGGAGGGTGTGAAATTCTAAAGAAGTCTAAAAGAGAGAGGGCGGGAGCTGTGAGTAGCAGCGAAGAGAGTGCCAGTGAGGGTGTAGTCGGTCCGAGCTGGTCTGAAAGTGTTGGAAGAAGAGGAGAGAGTGCCAGAGGAAAAGAAGAATTGATCCTTTCCGGAAATAGAAGATGCAAAGAAGAAAAGGAAACGGGAAATGAAGGAGTACGAAAAGCTAACTTGCGGCGGAGATGAAAATAGAAGAGGAGAGAGAAGAGAAAAAAGGTGATAAATATGTAGAGAGACTTGCGGCGTATAGACATACGTTAATATGTTTTGGTTATGTTGTCCAGAATCTACCCAGAATTAAAGAATGGAAAACTTTTAGAAAGGACTTTTGGTTAGAAGGTCTTGAGAAGTATGAAATTGAGAGAGGAAAACTTTTTGACTCTGTCTAGATGAACTGAGGCAGATATAGCAAGGAGGTGAGCTAGAGATTGAATGTGCTAGATGGAGGGCAGATATAGCAAGGAGGGAGGCGGAAAAGAAATGTTTTGTTTTTGTTTTTTTTTAATTTGCATTGCGTGTATGTGCTAGATGTAAGGACAGATATAGCAAGGAGGGAGGAGGAAAAGAAATATGGGATATGTTTTGTGTTTTTTTTGTTTTCTGAATTTGTATGTTTGTGTAATGATTTTATAAGAAATGATATTGTTTGTGTATGTTTTGGTATGTGTTTTTGTTGTTTTGCATGTTACAAAATAATTGGGAATTTGGGATTTTGTTCTGGGGTGAAAAGTAAGTTTTTGTTTGTAAATTTGCATATATGTAAAGTGAAGGTCTTTTCTTGTATTGTTAGAATATATGTTTAGTTTCTTAGTTACTGTTTTATTAGACTGTGTTGTTGTTTTGTAATGGGAATCAGTATTGTGTTTTGTTGAATGTTTTGTTTTGTTAAAGTAAAGTAATGGTTTCTGTTTAGTTATTTTTGTATATGTATGAGCTAGTTTTTGATTTGTGTTCAGTTTTGTAATTGTAATAAGTGTTGTGTTTTTTGAATGTTTTTGTCTTGTGTTGTTAATTGTTAAATTGATAAATTTATTATTAAAAAAAAAAAAAAAAAAAAAAAAAAATCTGTTCTTATCAGTTTAATATCTGATACGTCCCCCATAGGGGGACCGTCTATATTAAATGGATTTTTGGAAGCGGGAGATGGAAGCGGGGCTTGCTCCGTCCACTCCACGCATCGACCCGGTATTGCAGTACCTCCGGGAACGGTGCCCATTTCTCAGAAAGGTCAAAAGAGAGAGAGAGAGCGAGAGAGAGAGAGCGAGCGAGCGAGAGAGAGAGAGAGAGAGCCCCAGAGAACCCCACCCTCCCTCCCTCCCCACCTCCCCTTTCCTGGGACGCGCCGTTTTCCCGCTCTTTTCGTTCTTTTTTTTTTTTTTTTTTTTTTTTTTTTTTTTTTCATATTTCATATTCAGGCAGGCCTAACACACGCAGCAGGCCAGTGTAGCAGCAGCAGCAAAGCGCCCTTTCGCCGGGGCGGAACGGCAGATGCGTTTTGGGAGGAGTTCCCTGTTTTTGTTTTGCGTGCGTGGCCTCGCTGCCGCTTGGCAGAGGGGAGGGCCTTTGGGCCTTTGGGCCGGCCGGAAGGGCTCGGCCACCAGCAAAGGCACGCTCCGGCTTCTCTACAGCTCGAATGAACCTTTCGCCTTTTACTAAAGATTTCCGTGGAGAGGAGCATTTACGAGTTCGATCCAATTTTTGGACAGCCCTTCCCCTCAGGGAGGGGCTCCACCTGGAGTTTAAAAGCAGAACGAGCACAGAAAGGGCGGTCGCCCCCGTTGGAGCCCGGCACCTTTCCTTCCTTCCTTCCTCCTTCCCTCCCTCCTTCCTCCCTCCCGCCCGCCCGCCCGAGAAGCAAGTACCACGACTGCTGCGGCGGGCGGCCGCGCCCGGGGCGTTTGGCCAAAACCATTGTGGGCATCGCTTCTCGGCCTCTTGGCTCATCTCAAGTGTATGTGGCATGACCGCAGCATCCTGAGAATCCAGTGAGGAAGAGAAGGCGCTGGGAGCTGCATACGATGGCGACTGGGAGAAGGATGCAGAACCTCATCCGTTTTCGATGGAGTGAGAATTTGGAGAAGGAGCTGAAGACTGTGGACGTTGCTGATTGGAAGAATACACCAGGTGGTCGGGAGTTCTTTGTGAAGGAAGTTTTGCTGAAAGGACTGCAGTTGGAGGTGAAGTCGATATTTTGTTTTCAGAACTATGACAAGTTTTTTGATTTAGCTTTGTACAATGAAGAACTGGCTCAAAGTGTTTGGGATGTTTACCAAAAGAGGAAAAATGAAAAACCTTTTTCTCTGTATATTGGAGACCCTTTATTTGCAAGGGAAGTTAGACCTCTGTTTGTTTTTATGTACAACCCATATGTTGGAGAAGAAGAAGTTGTACAGTATGTCAAGCGGGTGTGTGACATTATTTCGGGACCTTTTAAAGTACTTGACCCTGTTGGTATCTGGACTGGGAAGTGGAAGTTTTTTGTACGGTTGAGGATTTGTAGTTCAAAGGAGGGGGGTATAATACACCCTCCGGGACGAGTGCAGATTGGGGGAAACAGGGGTTTTTTAAGCTACCCTGGGCAACCGAAAAAGTGCTTTAAATGTGACACTGAAGGGCATGAGGCGAGTGAATGTGAAGCGATGGTTTGCCAGAAATGCAGGAGGAAAGGACATGAAGCAAAGACCTGTAAAACCCCAAAGAGTTGTAGTGTGTGTGGAGCTTTGGACCACCTGTACAGAGAATGTGGAAAGCGTGGTATGGATGGTGAGAGAGAAAGTGAGGGTGGTGACGGTGCAAGGAATGATGGGAGTGAAGAGGGAGAGAGTGGAGGTGGTATGGATGGTGAAGGAGCAAAGGAGGGTGGTGATGGTGCAAAGAAAGATGGGAGTGGAAAGGGATTGAGTGGAGGGAGTAAAGGGGGTGGTGATGTAAGTAAGGAAGGTGGTGTGGTGAGAGTGGTTAGTGGTGGAGGGGGTATGAGTGGTAATGAAGTGAAAGGGGGTGCAGGTGTGGGTATGTGTGGTGGTGGTGTGGGTGAAGGTGATGGTGGGGCGGACAAGGTGCAAGAGAGTGAGGCGATGGAGGGAACGGAGGGTGAAATTTTAAAGAAGCGGAAAGAGAGAGGAGCGGGAGCTGTGAGTAGCAGCGAAGAGAGTGCCAGTGAGGGTGTAGTCGGTCCGAGCTGGTCTGAAAGTGTGGAGGAAGAGGAGGAAAGGAGGAAAAGAAGAAGCAATCAGCAGAGAGAAAAGGAAGATGCAAAGGAGAAAAGGAAACGGGAAAAGGAGGAATATGCAAAGCTTTCTTGGGCGGAGAAGATGAAAATAGAAGAGGAGAAGAAGAGAAAGAAAGGTGATAAATATGTAGAGACTTCGACGTATAGACATACGCTAATGTATTGTTATTGTGAAAAAGAATTCCATGATTAAAAACTGATTAAGGGACTTTGGTTCAAAAACTGAGAAAGGGACTTGTTCAAAGGCTAGAGAAGAGACTTTATGAATTTGAGAGTAGAAAAGGTTTTGCAATGTGCTAGTATGGAAGGCAGATATAGCGTTGAGGGAGAGAAAAGAAATAGGGGATATGGTTTTGTTTTTTTTGTTTTCTGAATTTGTATTTTTGTGTAATAATATTATTATAATGAAATGTATTGTTTGTGTAGGTTTGTTTTGTATGTGTTTTTCAATGTTTTTGAATGTTAAATAATGGGACTTTGGGGTTTTGTGTTCTGGGAGTATAGTAATGTTTTGTTTGTAGTTTTTGCATATATGTAAAAAGTGAAGGTTACTTTCTTGTATTGTTTTGAATATTTGGTATTTCATAGACCGTATTGGTTATTAAATTTGAGGTTTTGTTGTAATCAAAAAACAGTTTTGTGTTTTATGAATGTTTGTTTTGCTAACCAAAGTAATGGTGTTCTGTTTTTATACATTTCGTCAGAACTCGTTTGGTGTATATGTAAGAGCTAGGCAAACTTTGATTTGTGTGTTCAGTTTTGTATTTGTAATAAGTGTTGTGGTTTTTTGAATATTCTTGTGTTTTAATTGTTAAGTATTGGATTAGGGGGGGGGGGGGGAAGAGGCGGGGGGGGGGAAACAATAATTTATTAAAAAAAAAAAAAAAAAAAAAAAATCTGTTCTTATCATTTTAATATCTGATACGTCCCCCATAGGGGGACCGTCTATATTAAATGGATTTTTGGAAGCGGGAGATGGAAGCGGGGCTTGCTCCGTCCACTCCACGCATCGACCCGGTATTGCAGTACCTCCGGGAACGGTGCCCATTTCTCAGAAAGGTCCAAAGAGAGAGAGAGAGAGACTAGGGTCTCTCCGCCCAGAGTAGCTCGCTCGCTCCGGCTCTCGTGCTGCGCGGTGGCGAGAGTGACCAGAGAGAGAGAGCCCCTGGGCCGCCCTAACCCTCCCTCCCTCCCTCCCCACCTCCCCTTTCCTGGGACGCGCCGTTTCCCCGCTCTTTTCGTTCTTCTTTTTTTTTTTTTTTTTTTTTTTTTTTTTTTCATATTTCATATTCAGGCAGGCCTAACACACGCAGCAGGCCAGTGTAGCAGCAGCAGCAGCAAAGCGCCCTTTCGCCGGGGCGGAACGGCAGATGCGTTTTGGGAGGAGTTCCCTGTTTTTGTTTTGCGTGCGTGGCCTCGCTGCCGCTTGGCAGAGGGGAGGGCCTTTGGGCCTTTGGGCCGGCCGGAAGGGCTCGGCCACCAGCAAAGGCACGCTCCGGCTTCTCTACAGCTCGAATAAACCTTTCGCCTTTTACTAAAGATTTCCGTGGAGAGGAGCATTTACGAGTTCGATCCAATTTTTGGACAGCCCTTCCCCTCAGGGAGGGGCTCCACCTGGAGTTTAAAAGCAGAACGAGCACAGAAAGGGCGGTCGCCCCCGTTGGAGCCCGGCACCTTTCCTTCCTTCCTTCCTTCCTTCCTTCCTCCCTCCGCCCGCCCGCTCCGCCCGCCCGAGAAGCAAGTACCACGACTGCTGCTGCGGGCGGCCGCGCCCGGGGCGTTTGGCCAAAACCATTGTGGGCATCGCTTCTCGGCCTCTTGGCTCATTTCAAGTGTATGTGGCATGACCGCAGCATCCTGAGAATCCATTGAGGAAGAGAAGGCGCTGGGAGCTGCATGCGATGGCGACTGGGAGAAGGATGCAGAACCTCATTCGTTTTCGATGGAGTGAGAATTTGGAGAAGGAGCTGAAGACTGTGGACGTTGCTGATTGGAAGAATACACCAGGTGGTCGGGAGTTCTTTGTGAAGGAAGTTTTGCTGAAAGGACTGCAGTTGGAGGTGAAGTCGATATTTTGTTTTCAGAACTATGACAAGTTTTTTGATTTAGCTTTGTACAATGAAGAACTGGCTCAAAGTGTTTGGGATGTTTACCAAAAGAGGAAAAATGAAAAACCTTTTTCTCTGTATATTGGAGACCCTTTATTTGCAAGGGAAGTTAGACCTCTGTTTGTTTTTATGTACAACCCATATGTTGGAGAAGAAGAAGTTGTACAGTATGTCAAGCGGGTGTGTGACATTATTTCGGGACCTTTTAAAGTACTTGACCCTGTTGGTATTTGGACTGGGAAGTGGAAGTTTTTTGTACGGCTGAGGATTTGTAGTTCAAAGGAGGGGGGTATAATACACCCTCCGGGACGAGTGCAGATTGGGGGAAACAGGGGTTTTTTAAGCTACCCTGGGCAACCGAAAAAGTGCTTTAAATGTGACACTGAAGGGCATGAGGCGAGTGAATGTGAAGCGATGGTTTGCCAGAAATGCAGGAGGAAAGGACATGAAGCAAAGACCTGTAAAACCCCAAAGAGTTGTAGTGTGTGTGGAGCTTTGGACCACCTGTACAGAGAATGTGGAAAGCGTGGTATGGATGGTGAGAGAGAAAGTGAGGGTGGTGACGGTGCAAGGAATGATGGGAGTGGAGAGGGAGAGAGTGGAGGTGGTATGGATGGTGAGCAAGCAAAGGAGGGTGGTGATGGTGCAAAGAAAGATGGGAGTGGAAAGGGAATGAGTGGAGGGAGTAAAGGGGGCAGTGATGTAAGTAAGGAAGGTGGTGTGGTGAGAGTGGTTAGTGGTGGAGGGGGTATGAGTGGTAATGAAGTGAAAGGGGGTGCAGGTGTGGGTGTGTGTGGTGGTGGTGTGGGTGAAGGTGATGGTGGGGCGGACAAGGTGCAAGAGAGTGAGGCGATGGAGGGAACGGAGAGTGAAATAAAAAAAAAGCGGAAAGAGAGAGGAGATTGGAGCTGTGAGCAGTAGTGAAGAGAGTGCCAGTGAGGGTGTAGTCGGTCCGAGCTGGTCTGAAAGTGTGGAAGAAGAGGAGGAAAGGAGGAAAAGAAGAAGCAATCAGCAGAGAGAAAAGGAAGATGCAAAGGAGAAAAGGAAACGGGAAAAGGAGGAATACGCAAAGCTTTCTTGGGGGAGAAAAGGAAACGTGAAATGAAGGAGTACGAAAAGCTAACTTGGGAGGATGAAGGATGAAAATAGAAGTAAGGAGAGGAAGAGAAAGAAGGTGATAAATATTAGAGACTGCGGCGTATAGACATAACGTTAATGTTTGTTATTATTGTGAAAAAGAATCCCAAGAATTATTGACTTGGAATGAAAAACTGACGAGAAGGGACTTGGTTCGAAAGGTGAGCTAGAGAAGTTATTGAAATTGAGAGAGAAAAGGTTTTTGCAATGTTCTAGATGGAAGGCAGATATAGCAAGGAGGGAGGAGAACAGAAATAGGGGGATATGTTTTGTTTTTTTTTGTTTTCTGAAAATTTGTATGTTTTGTGTTGGTGATTATTATAATGAAAATGATATTGTTTGTGTATGTTTTGGTATGTGTTTTTGTTGTTTTGAATGTTAGAATAATTTGGAATTTGGGTTATTGTTTTTGGGGAGCATAGTAATACTTTGTTTGTAGTTTTGCATATATGTAAATTGAAGGTCATTTTCTTGTATTGTTAGAATATATGGTTAGTTTTTGTTTATTAGACTGTGTTTTTGTGCTGTAATGGGAATTAGTATTGTGTGTTTTTTTTGGATGTTTTGTTTTGTTAAAGTAATGGTTTCTGTTTAGTTATTTTTGTATATGTAAGAGTTAGTTTTTGATTTGTGTTCAGTTTTGTAATTGTAATAAGTGTTGTGTTTTTTGAATGTTTTTGTGTTGTTAATTGTTGATTGAAGATTGAATAAATTATTAAAAAAAAAAAAAAAAAAAAAAAATCTGTTCTTATCAGTTTAATATCTGATACGTCCCCCATAGGGGGACCGTCTATATTAAATGGATTTTTGGAAGCGGGAGATGGAAGCGGGGCTTGCTCCGTCCACTCCACGCATCGACCCGGTATTGCAGTACCTCCGGGAACGGTGCCCATTTCTCAGAAAGGTCAAAAGAGAGAGAGAGCGAGAGAGAGCGAGCGAGAGAGCGAGAGAGAGCGAGAGAGGAGAGAGAGAGAGAGAGAGCCCCCCCCTAACCCTACCTCCCCCCTCCCTCCCTCCCCACCTCCCCTTTCCTGGGACGCGCCGTTTTCCCGCTCTTTTCGTTCTTTTTTTTTTTTTTTTTTTTTTTTTTTTCATATTTCATATTCAGGCCGGCCTAACACACGCAGCAGGCCAGTGTAGCAGCAGCAGCAGCAAAGCGCCCTTTCGCCGGGGCGGAACGGCAGATGCGTTTTGGGAGGAGTTCCCTGTTTTTGTTTTGCGTGCGTGGCCTCGCTGCCGCTTGGCAGAGGGGAGGGCCTTTGGGCCTTTGGGCCGGCCGGAAGGGCTCGGCCACCAGCAAAGGCACGCTCTGGCTTCTCTACAGCTCGAATAAATCTTTCGCCTTTTACTAAAGATTTCCGTGGAGAGGAGCATTTACGAGTTCGATCCAATTTTTGGACAGCCCTTCCCCTCAGGGAGGGGCTCCACCTGGAGTTTAAAAGCAGAACGAGCACAGAAAGGGCGGTCGCCCCCGTTGGAGCCCGGCACCTTTCCTTCCTTCCTTCCTTCCCTCCCTCCCTCCCTCCGCCCGCCCGCCCGCCCGAGAAGCAAGTACCACGGCTGCTCCGGCGGGCGGCCGAGCCCGGGGCGTTTGGCTAAAACCATTTTGGGCATCGCTTCTCGGCCTCTTGGCTAAGATCCAGTTTGTGGCTTGACCGCAGCTTGATCGCTGGAGAAAGAGAAGGTGACGTGAGGATGGCGGCTAGATCCTCATCAAGGTCGGCCCAGGGGGCTGGACTAAAGAACACCGTTCGTCTGAGGTGGAAGGAAGAGAATAAAGGAGACTTTTTGGATCGGGACCAGTTCGTGCAGAAGGTCATCATGGATCAACTGAAGCTTGTGCCTACTCAGATCTTCTGTTTACAGGTAAATAACAACCTGAAATTTGTGGATGTAACTTTTACGACAAAATTGGTTTTTGAAACCTTTTTCAAAACCTGCAAGGAAAAGTCGGCAGTGGAACCCTTATCTTTTTATACGGTGGAGTCGTTGTGGCATCAGGAACACCGCATAATGACTGTTCATATGTTTAACCCTTATGTCAGCGATTATGATGTGGAACTCTTTCTCTCTCGATATTGCTCGTCTGTTGCTGGCGGTGTATTATTGAGAGATAAGAATGGGATTTGGACGGGTAAAAGACAATTTCGTGTGGATTTAAAACCTGATGCTGATGGGTACGATGGGTTCAAACATCCACCAGCCAATTTCTCCATTGGGCCGAATCGAGGTTATTTATTCTATAGTGGGCAGCCTCAGCATTGCCGAAAGTGTGGCAAATTTGGGCATCTAGCAGTTTTATGCGATAATGTGATCTGTCGCAACTGTCAGGGTGCCGGTCATGAAGCTAAAGACTGTTTA
>NW_024474660.1:0-9213 GCF_017654505.1 Polyodon spathula
TATCTACCGTTTATGATTTTAAAGACTTCAATCAAGTCCCCTCTTTCCCTTCTTTTATCCAGGCTGAAGATATATAACTATTCCTTTCTTTTATTATTTATTGAAAATATTACGAAAAGATGATCTAATCTAAAGTTTTGCATTTGTTTGAAATTAACTCTCTTTGCATGATGTAGCTTTTAAGCAACATATAAGCCTAGTCAATACGTACTTTTGAGCAAACTACATGGTGTAGCTGTCAGGCAACGAAATTGCTCAAACGCTCACACGTGCATTCAGCAACTCCGGCTGAAGAAAATTGTGAACCGGCTTACTATTTCCTCAGGAATGGTTGACATGGGGATTCTAACACATGATTGACACTCGTATGCATTTGACCAGGGTTTTTGTTTAATTGCAAATTGAGGGGGAAAAAAAAAAAAAAGTTATTTTTTCATTCATCACTGATTTAAGAAATGCATCAGTAGAAATTGAATTAGAATAGATTGTTTTAAAATGTAATGTAAAATGTTTTATCTGGCCGACAGTTATGGACAATACATTTTGCAATACATACTGAATATTTATTTCCCTTGAACCTACCGCATTAGAGCTCACTAAATTGTGTCTTTTTTTTTTTTTTTTGAAGAAAAAAACAAACAAACAAGCAAACCAGATGAAAAATATAAAATGGTTTACCTGTGTTAATTTTGTTGCTTTTTAAATATACATTTAAGTCTTAAGTGTAAGCACAGGTTTTTGGCTGTTTTAAAAACACAAAGTGGCTACTTTTTGGCTGGTTACTTCCAAAATGTGGCGGGCATTAGAATATGAATCTGGCAGCGCCGATTACTGTGTGCTTGGTTGCTAGGATAGAGTGAGTGAGAGCAAAATAAAGCTATGTTGATTTTTCAGTTCAGGGGGTCAACTTTGTAGTTTCGAAACACCAGCCGCAGTGTCAAAGTGCAGCTACACAGCTTCCAACGATCTCTCGATATCCAGCGCTCATACCAGTTACTTCTATGACATCCAAATTACTGGGCAATGCCCAAGAAAAGTGAATCAAACTCTTCAATAGTGGCACAGCTAATACTTAGTTTTCATCACTGCTCCTAAATCAGCTTTGGTTCAACTGAGTGCTTGGATGAGTACTCCTGAAGATGACCTTTGTATGAGCAAACTCTGCAGAGAATTCATGAACTGGTGATTACTGCACATTTGAATGACTTGTTTCTGCAGTTATTTCTATTCACTCATTTGTAATCTGGATTATCAGTTTTCAGGTTATTGTATAAAACTCACTGCCTTGTTTTTATATGTGCAGTGGGGGGGGGGGGGGGGGGGGGTCACATACCTTGGACACTGGAAAAAAAAAAGTTGCAGGAGGAAAGGTTGAAAATCACTCCACTAGAGGCTTGCAAAACAAGCAAAATTTGCCTTGAAAACAGGCAATCTGTGCTGTAGATGTAACCTCTGACCCGTCAGCTGTTGGCTTCCTTGCCCGCCTAAGCACACTTTAAAAAAGAAAACAAAAAAAAAAAACACAACAACAAATAAATGAGAGAGCATTTGCATGGACTTCATTAACCCTGCAATCCTGTTCACAAATAAATATTTATATATATATATATATATTATATATATATATATAATATATAATGTATCTGTATGTGTGGTGGGGGGTGTTGTTTGGATATTTTGATGTCACATATAGAACACCATTACATCATGTAAGAATAAATCATGGATTTGAATATAAACAATAACAAGTAGTTGTCATGCCGTCAAACACCTATAAATACCTCCAATGTTTTGATTCAAACACAGGCTCCCTTGAGAAAGATATGTACAACATATCAAAACGTTGGGCAGCTGGCTCTTTGAGCTATATTATATATATATATATATATATATATATATAATATATATATATATATATATATATTATATAGACACATCACACACACACACACACACCACACACACACACACACCACACACACACATATATATATATATATATATATATATAATCTATAGCTTATTACGTCATTAACGTCTGGGAGTATTTTGAACAATAGGTAATATAGATATTTTATGTTTACAATTAGGCATGGTTAAAATTTAAGTAGAGCACAGCCAGGGCTTGAATTTCAGCGTGGGAATTTTCACGCATTTTCCAAGTTGCTCCCGCATATCTGCATATCGTCCATCCGAATACCTCACCAGATTTGACACGTATTACAACCTTGAGTTATGTTTATGACACTTTGTATCAAATATAAACCAATTAACATAAACCTTTCATTTCACTTTCATTTGCTAAACTAATACCAACATTTACACATGGCGAAAATGTGTTAGAACACGAAATCCATTGTATAACATTGCCTAAACATTTTTTTCCATATAAATGCATATGTAGGCAATGTAACATTTTAAAGCAGTCATTCTAACAGTAAATATCAACCAGAATGTATCTAATACTGTAGTCTACCACCTTTATTATAATTTTCTTCCAATCCACTGTGAAAAAGACAAAAATGAGTTTAAAGAGCAGCTTTGGTACCATTCTAAAGCCTGGGACACAAATGAGCGGTGTGGAAAAAGCATAATTTTTCCGCTCCGATCGCTCACCATTTATTTTTATGAGACTGAACTCACACTGACGAAGCGACAGAATTTCAGAACTGCAAAATATCACTAAGTGAGCGACATTTTCCAGCGGCGGCAACTCTAGCTCTAACAGACAGGCTAAAAGAATTGAATCTGTTCAGTCTTGAACAAAGAAGACTACGCGGCGACCTAATTCAAGCATTCAAAATTCTAAAAGGTATTGACAGTGTCGACCCAAGGGACTTTTTCAGCCTGAAAAAAGAAACAAGGACCAGGGGTCACAAATGGAGTTTAGAAAAAGGGGCATTCAGAACAGAAAATAGGAGACACTTTTTTACACAGAGAATTGTGAGGGTCTGGAATCAACTCCCCAGTAATGTTGTTGAAGCTGACACCCTGGGATCCTTCAAGAAGCTGCTTGATGAGATTTTGGGATCAATAAGCTACTAACAACCAAACGAGCAAGATGGGCCGAATGGCCTCCTCTCGTTTGTAAAACTTTCTTATGTTCTTATGTTCTTATGTTCTTAACCAATCAGATGGATGGTTTGGGATTGCATCATACATATCTGGATGAAAACTTCACAATATCCATCAACATGATTTGTGTGATTAATATCTTACACTACTTCATCCCACACATAAGTAGCAACAAGACATGTTAATCCTAAATTACATTCAAAACATTTTGGCTAGGGCTGTAAGGGTTTAAACGGTAAATGTGGATTAAAAATATTTTCGTTTAAAATTTGTATTATGCGTTTAAATGCAACTCAACAGTAAAATATATTATGAAATGATTTTTGCATGTTTTCTGCATATATGTTTCCCTTTCTATATGATTGTTTTTCTCCTTTAAGGAAACCTGACCTGTTTTCCCCACGTGATCACTCT
This sequence comes from Polyodon spathula, assembly GCF_017654505.1. Lineage (NCBI taxonomy): Eukaryota > Metazoa > Chordata > Actinopteri > Acipenseriformes > Polyodontidae > Polyodon > Polyodon spathula. The sequence goes on from NW_024474660.1 coordinate 3,490, forward strand.
AAAGACATTAATTAAGGACGGACCAACTTCCTGCGCTGTTGTGTATCTCCAAAGATATTATATTCTCTTTGGTATCTCTTCACTCAGGCCAAACAGTCACTGCACTGTTGTGGAATACAATAGTTTCAGAATACAAAACTTCCCACTCTGTCTTCTGGTTCTGTCGCATTGCTCTTTTTCAGGTCTTACAGGGCCCTATAGAATCCGTGTTAACAAGAACACGGACAGAATCAAATTAATTTTAATGTGGAATTAAGTGCTGTATGAAAAATAAAAACTGGCAGAAGAGCATTAACCTTTAGATTTACATATTTACAACTGCAAGACGTTGTTGAACAATATGCTTTAGTAAATTAAACTCCATTATTGTAATGTACCAATACAAGATGATTTATTTGGGAACTGCTGTGTTTTATTAAAATATTCTGAAAACTATTTCATGGCTTATTTGACATGTGTTACACACACTGTGCATTTAAACTAATTATTCAATTACTTTAGCGACAGTTTGTGCAATTCACACTCATTTTACTGAATACATTGCAGTTTAGAGAGGCGAGTTACAAAACCTGACTTTCCTTAAAGTGTCCCGAGATTCTGGACCCTGTTGGCAACCCTACTCTCAGATCAGGTGACACAGGTTGAAACGTCATTAAAGAAAATAGTGGGTTATGGTAAAGATGCAGCGCTCCTTTCTTGTAAAGGTAAAGTAAATGGTTCTGTATTTTGAAGTTTCTGTTGTGGAGGGAGGGGGCTAGTTGTCAATTGTGTAAGTTAAAAACTGAAATCTTATTCAGGGATATATTTCCATTTGGTAATAAAAATACTATTAACTAAAAGGCTCAAAACTATAGATTGTGCGTGTCCCTTGTATGTAGCTGCCGGTCTGTTTTTCAATCAACAGTTTCCTTCAGTTTTCTTGACAGTTTTTACAGAGTCAACGTTCGGTTCGGTATTCTGCTGAATCCCAAAAACTTGGATTCAGTGTATCCCTAGTCAAAAGTGGCATTTTGATTAAGCTAGTAGGGTTAAACTTTCTCAATATGGGTTTCGCTTAGTATATTTGTCCCTTAAAAAGCCCATTTCCTCTCAACTGCTTGAGTATCATTCTGCTTTGATCTTCAGAATACTCATCTTCTGATACAGTATCATGTTATGCTGATCATACAATTAGGTATCATATGACACATATAGTCGCCCGTGCAAACCCATTCTTTTTTTTTTATACCACCATCCATTATGAGAAGGTACTATCATGATCCTGTTTACAGGTGTTTAGGGCTGTAACGAAGGGTACATTTTGACTTTTGAAGGTTCGGAACACATTGCCGAAGGAAAGTTCGGTACTGAGTTGCATAATTTACTGGTGACGTCACCATAGTTACTAGTTTGCATTTGATTGAAAATCCTATTATTTTACAGGCAATCCATATAAATAGAATAAAACATTAACATGTAGTTTAAAAATATGTTATATAGAACAATAATCATGTTTTTATAATTTAAATAAAAATACACATTGTTTATTTACATGTAATTGATGCTGCTTGCTAGTAAGCTTGCATTGCAGCAGAACTAACTGCAGTGGACGAGGGCAAAAACTTAATTTAACAGTCACCGTTCCAAGCAAGTTATGAGTCACTGTCACTTTTTACTACTACTCATAATAATAATAATAATAATATGAACTTACAATTGTAAAGTGACCCCAGAGACTGGATGTGCCTCCAATACATCAACAAAACACTTGCACAGTTTGCATTCAACATTTTTTTTGGTCGTCTGGGTATTTAACAAAAAAAAAAATCCCAAACAGCAGAAGGGTTTTGAGACATTTCTTTCATTACAGCCTACGCTATACAGTGCTTTGCTGTCGATATAGCGAATGAAGAAATTTGCCTCTGGTTAACATGAGCTGGAGGGGGGAGGGGCGGACTGTGCTCAGTTTTTTCAAAATTTAAAATTATTAGTGTTAGCGTATATTTTTGTAATTTTCAAACATATTCTACCATAGCACTTCTCATACACTGTCTTGTATTCGGTACATATTTTACTGAAGCACTACAACCGCTACAGGCATAATAATATACCCGCCTTGGTATGATTTATAGTATTCGCACATTGTCAAACGGTTTCTGTTAACAGAATAAAAAACATAGGCCTAGTGCGTGCATGCCACCTGATGAACCTTCAAAGGGTTAGAACTATCTTCAGATTGCTGGCTAGCGAACTGACCTTTGAACACAGCCACGTGCTGCATGCATCATCAAGTTATGCCAAGAAATAAAATACAGAATTAAGTTTGGCACTAGTTCATTTTCTTATGGTACTACGTTCAATGTGAAATACACTGAATTATTAACATATCACAGGTCTGGTTTCTGAGTTTTAGGGGTTGGGCTGAGTCAGTGGTTCCCAACCCTGGTCCTAGGGACCCATGTGTCTGCTGGTTTTCATTCCAACTGAGCTCTCAATTACTTAACTAGACCCTTAATCGAACTGGTAAAAGTTTGACTGACCAGTCTCAGCAGTAGAACTTGTTGTTCCCCCTCTGGAACTTAGTTTAATTTTTTGAAGCGGTATTTTGAAGCCCTAACCACTTAAGCCATTTTCACACTACACCATCCAACCCGAGGTCGACTCTCCCTGAGTGCATTCACATTTGCCTTGCTCTATTCGTCCAGGGGTTGCTCTGGGGCGAACAGGCAAGTGTGAAAAGCCCTTTAGCTATTGCTCAAAAAGCACACAATTGTTTATTGCTATGTCAGGAAGACATACTACTTTGAATTATTAACACATCAGGTGTGGTTTCGGGGTTATAGGGTTGGGGATTGATGCACTTTCACGTTTGACTGGCCTGTCTCAACTTCCAATTAAATATTAAAATAATAACATTTATAGTGTTGCATTTAAAAGACAAATTCGTTTCCTTTAACAAGCACTTAATAATCACATATTTATATGTTGTAATCATAATACTACCTTTTTGACTCCTACCCGTTTTTACTGCAGTACACTGAGCAGCTGCCGCTCAGTTTTGACAGGTGGCAGTGAGAGATTGGCACTTATTCATTGTACAACCAAATCAGCGATTTACCATTTTAACAAAAATAAATAAAAAATTTAAAAAATGCAGCACACGTAAATTGTTTTCTTTGAATGGCTATGTTATTTTAATAACATTTTTTTTTTATTTGTGTAACTACTGAAACTCAGTTCAGCGTGCAGTAAATCCAAGATGGACTTCTGGTTCAAGACAATAATCAGCTGAGTTTTGCGCATTAAAAGGCTTTTTTGATGGTTAAAAAAATACTTTTTGGTTTGTTTCCAATATCTTTAAGTAAGGTTAAAACGGATTATTAAAATCAATGTATATTACTTTGTTTAAATTTAAAAACACATTTGACCGCCCTTGCAAAGACGAGCACGGCCAACACCAATATCGTGCGTTCGAATTCAAAGCTGATTTAATAAAGTGATCTGCTTGACCATACACACTGCTCTCCCAGTGCAATCACTTATTGAGTGTTTGTTTGTAAATTGCCAGCTGATCATATCATTTTCATTGCTTTTGGGGACTGCTGTTTTACTTAACCGGGTGTAATTATTATAGTTAAAAACAAACTGAAATATATAAATAAAACACACAGTACATTAGGGAAAGTTAAGACTGGTGCGCTTCTTACTAGTCTCGGTAGTGCAGCACTTGTTTTTAGCAAGTCGAATGCACAATAAGATAAACATACGAGCAGCCTAACAAGAACAGTTTTGAGAAACTTACCCTTGCTTTACTAAACCGAAATCCTAAATGAGGCAACACGAACTCCATTTAGAAGAAACTAAGGTGTAGCCAGGGCAGATCTCGCGAGAAACAGTGTAGCCCATGATAAAGTTATTACATTCCTGTGAAGTCCGTATAGTACTAAAGTATCCAAATTAAATAGAGAATAAACAATATTAAATTGTAACTCTTGGTACTAATATAAACAGTAAGACTATGGATTTCACTAAAACCGAAATAAACACGGCTAAACCTTTGCACTGACATTAATTCCAAATTCCATCGTCTGTTTAGCCTAACGTCATATGAATGCGCCTAAAGGGAGCCTGGAAAACTACACTGTGCACGCAGCCGCTGCCAAGGTACAGATCACAGCATAATTCAAATGGTTGTAGGTCTGAGAGAACTGTATACTTTCATAACACTGGTATATTTCCCAATGGTATATTTTCCAACAGTATCTGAGTATAAAATAGTAAGCCACATTAGAATATGTGAATAACTTTTTTTAGTTTGGGTTTATTTGTTTTTGTTATATGCTGTCACTGATTAGGAGTGATTTGTGAACTATTTTTTGAGTTTTTTAAAACCCCTTTTTAAACACAAGCATACATTAAGAACGTAATACTGGTAAATACCTATTACAATCACACGCCTACTGTAGTTATTGATCAAAAATATATAATAGTGTAATATGTATTAATAATTATAATGGAAATTGTGTTTATTAATTAAATGATATAACATACAGGAAATGTTGAATGTTTTGGTGCATACTAGTGATAGGAAAAGTGGTGCCTTGTGAATCACTGAACCCTGATATGGTTCATTTGGCAACTTTCAAGTTAATTTGGCAATTTAACTTTTTAAAGCCTATATTTGAACATTGTTAATCAGGAGCGGGGCGTCTACAATCGATCGTGCTGTCAAAGGTTATTTCTGCCTTAGTGGTGACGTTGGGTCCTGCAAGCAGCAGAAGGAATAATAAAGATCTTATACAAGATGGCCAACTCCGCTGATTTAACATTGGAACTTCCGCCTGTGCATAAGTGGTGCATCATGGGAATCCTAAGAGTTCTGGTAGCGGCTTTTCCTCTATCTGTAAAGTAAAATCTGCCTTATTTCCTGTGCTACGACTTCTCTTTTTAAAACGATTGCATTTTAAACACGATTCGCCTAGATTTATTTAGAAGCACCCCTCATTAACACATACGTGTTATTATTTCTACGATCGATGTTTTCACCTGGCCTGACAAGAGCTCTTCATCGCCGAAGTTCTGTCAGAAATTGCTGCTGTCAGCATATTCATGAGCAGTCATGATTGAGGCGTGGTTTGGTTAGACAACAACTACAGTAATGCCTCGGAGGTTTTTGCAATATTGAAGAACATAGTAATATCTCCCTTTTCATTTTTCCGAGGGATGATCTTTTGATATCTGTATATCAATATAAAGTTTAAGAGTATATAAGTAAAAATACATTAAATAACATTAAAAACTACTGTTAAGAGTATTCAAAACTGTTCAGTCATGAATTGCAACCGTAGCTGAGAACTGAGCTAAGAATGTAAATACAAGCTGATAATTTTAGAGGCGTAAATTTACATATTTTTAAATGAAGCAGTTTAATTAATAAATATACAAAGTATTTTTAATAGACACTGTTCCCTTTCAAGTGGAATGACAACCATTACCGAATGGGAAGAGCCCTCTCTGACCGTCAATCACTGACCATATATAAAAAAGCTGCCCTATCAGGGCCCTGCTGTGAGGGGGAAGTCCCTCCCACCTCCTGCTGAAGAGGGTCGTCCTCACAGTAGCATATCGCCATTTTCTTTTGAAATCGGAGGTCAGCTGGGGACACGACCTCGAAGGGTAATGGTTGTCATTCTCTTTCAGGGAACCAGGGTTATGGTAATAACCTAACGTTCCCTTTCAATGGAA
>NW_024474661.1:0-5999 GCF_017654505.1 Polyodon spathula
TGATGGACACTATGTAACACAATTTTTGTTCCTGGGTAGTAAGTGTTATTTCCTAATTGCTTATGCCTCAAAAGTATAGAAAATGGCTATTATTCCCCACAAACTTTGCTTTTGTGACCAGGACAGTGATATTTTGAAATTTACCTATTTCCAATGAGAAAACGGGCGAATTTGTGTCTTTTCGTTCAGATAAAGTCAGAAAAAAACAACATATGAATCCAAATTAACATGTATTTATACTAAAGTAATACAAAAATGACTACAAAAGATTTAGAAGTGAGTAGTTTTTCGAGATTTATGAGTATACTGTAAATCACTTTCACGAATTAGCCCCCAAATGTAGTCTCCCATCATGTTCTCATTATACTGTCCTTGGTAGTGGCGTTCAAAGTCCAGTATATCCTGGTGGAAGCGCTCGCCTTGCTCCTGTGCCTTGCGCCTTGCGCCTTGTGATTGCCCAGGAAGCCCCGAACCACTGCGACAAAGCTGTTCCAAGCCGCTTTCTCCTTACTAGTGAGCTTCTTGGGGAACTCATTGCACTCCAGGATCTTCTTTATCTGTGGTCCGACGAAGACACCGGCTTTGACCTTTGCCTCAGACAGCTTAGGGAAGAAGTCTTGAAGGTACTTGAAGGGTGCCGACTCCTTATCTAGAGCTCTGACAAATTGTTTCATAAGGCCCAATTTGATGTGCAGTGGTGGCATCAGCACCTTCCGGGGGTCCACCAGTGGCTCCCACTTGACGTTGTTCCTCCCCACAGAGAACTCGGTCCGCTGTGGCCAGTCCCGCCTGTGGTAGTGCGCCTTGGTGTCCCTGCTGTCCCAAAGGCAAAGATAGCAGGGAAACTTGGTAAAACCGCCTTGGAGACCCATCGGGAATGCCACCATTGCAGCCTCTTGATGCCATCTCAGAAAAATGCAGATATGTGTCCACTTAGGCAGCTGGAACTAAACTGAACTGGTGGGCTTAAGGCCCCTGTATTTATACTACTATTTATATTACTGGAAAGTTCTAGAAAGTTCTAGAAGTTACTCCAAGTTTACTCAGCACTGAATCTATCTGGAATGTTCTGGAAAATAGGTAAATTTCAAAATATCACTGTCCTGGTCACAAAAGCAAAGTTTGTGGGGAATAATAGCAATTTTCTATACTTTTGAGGCATAAGCAATTAGGAAATAACACTTACTACCCAGGAACAAAAAAAAAAAAAAAAATTGTTACACATTGTAATTAAAGTATGTAATTTATCCATTAATATTTATAACTGATTAATAATAAAAAAAGAGGTTCTGACAGATTTGGTTTTGGCTTGTCTGCAAATCATGATTTTTGTTTCAAAACAAAAATAAAAACGTTTTTAAAGTTGTATAAACATGCACTATATTTTTGGTCTATTTTAATTTAAAAAAATGTCACCTGGTATTACACTAGGTTCAAGAATGGTAGAACGTTTTCAATAATAGACATTCAGGACACTCTGTTCCCTTTAAACAGCGCCCTCACAGGTTGAGAGATAGATTTACAACCAAGAATCATTGTATTTCTGTCACATATCCCACCGCTTAGAGTAGAGCCGAAGGAACACTCCGCTGAATCTACCTTTCCCATTACTACCCCCTCCTGGGAAAAATAATCCAAGATGACCAAGCAAAGCCTTTGTTAAACTACTGAAATTGTCATATAAAAAAGGTCACCATGACATTTATTTGCAATGTGTGGAATAAAAATGTAATGTATTAAACCAAAGCTCCAGATGTAGTTGTTTTCTAATTGCTTTCTGTTTGTGTTAATAAAGTGTCCATGATAAATTCATTATATAGATTCACATGGCTATTGGAGGTTATTAGAAAAATACACCAAATGGGAAGTGTGTAACTAAAATATGTTACTAAAATAGGATCCAAAATCTTTATATTATAAACAATGAAATACAAATTTACTGTGACCTTAGAACCTGTGCCCTACCCAATCACTAAACGTAATTATACAAAACTTATCCATTTACTTGTTTCAATAAAATAACCATTACAACAAAATCACCAGGTTCCATGTTTATATACCATCCTGCTGTAAGTGTAATAGTTGACCGTGTTGAAGACAATAGTATAATATTCTTGTACTTGGTAACTGTTATCCTGAAAGAAATAATTCTACAAAGAGAAGCGGAAGTATCTGCAAAAGGAATTGTTCAATTTGTGCTCGTTAGCAAGCTGCAATGGTTTGCAGTCCTATGCATTTGTCATGCTAATTTAGATCACATTTATCGTGCCTATATATAAAAATGCTAAAAACTTGCTTATTTGATTTTTTATGCGCATCATAATATGTATAGCGTCATAAGATATATTTAAGCTATTAATTAACATGCACATTGATTTGATTTATTAAAACAATAGTGTGCATTTGCACTTCTGCACATTACAAAACAGCACATTCAAATATAAAATATTGTTTGATGATTTAGACTTCAGATTTTTTTTTTTCTGTGTCGAGGATGACTCCCAGAATTTTTCCTGCCATTTGAATAAATTCCAGTCCAGCTCACTGAGTGACCATGCTGAATTCCTCAGTGTTGTACTTCATTATTTCTAGTATGTCAAATTTCACCTTACTGAAATCACTAATACTTCAAAATTAGACACTGGGCCCTACTGGGAAGCAAAGGCAATTTTCTGAGAGGAATACATTCAGCAGAAACTTAGCTGCAAGAAGAGGGCGTTCAAATATTGATCCAAGTAGTTTCTTGGTAGTTTTGTACCACTAAAAGTCTTTAATTTCACTGAAAAATTTGCCCTTGCACTATATACTATGAAAGACCTAAAAACTTCCTCATAAACCTCAGTGCTTTTTAAATGACTCTCTTCTGCAAATGGTACATTGTTCTTTCTCCATCTTTTTGAATAAGCTTTCCATTTACAGCAGTGGCACAAAAGAATTGTATGACACAACAGAATTGTCACATAATCTAAAAAAGGTTAAATGATATATAAATAATTTGTACATGTTGGTATTTGAATAATGTTTTAATTATTTATGTTATATTAGAAATACCGGCATTGATATACAGCCATATGTCTGTTGATGAGGTTTGCTTTATTGAACTAAAACAACTTGTTAACCCACTGAGAAAATGGATAAAAGACTACATATTCCCTCAAACAAAGGTCTAACCACTGATTATGAAACTTTACTTTGTGTTTTATTATTGCTCAAAATATTCTGGTTTCATCAAAATAAAAAAAGGTTCAGGCTTGGATTATGATTTGAGGAGCTGTGCAGCAATATATGTGAAACACGATTTGTACAGGTCATGGAATTTCTGGAAAGTCAGGGGAAAATAAAATATGTTTTCCAGACCTTGAAAGTTAGGGACTTTTCATTAATTCTAGCTGTGGTCATGGAATGTCAGGGAAAATCAAATAGGGAACAAGCTTACTATAGAAATTGCTTGCAGTATAGTTATAGCGGACTTCCGATTCGCCCTATGTCTTAATATATCTTCAAGCTCGCTATTCATGTTATGTGATGTTTCCTGGCATACGATAGTTACAATGAGATGAGGTTGCATTCATTGGTTTTCCGCTGTAGTGCTGCCACAGTTATCTATAAACAATGTCTTTCATTGGTTTGCATGTAATATTAACATTTTGTGTGAGAACAAGGTTTGCCTTATTTGTCATTCTGTCATTGCCATTGACGAAGCAAACATTTTTTACCTTAATCGGATTCAGATTTATGTACATTTATGTACATAGCGAATGAATCCCAATCAACAATCTCCCTCCCGACCTGTGGGGGCGCTGTATAACAGGAACAGTGTGCCTCTAGCAATTCATTCCAGGGTCAGTCGGAAGCCAGCCATCCAGGAAGTGGGTGGAGTCACAATGCCCAAAATCATCCCCCAGTTGTGTATGCGATGTGTCAGTCATGGATTGTAGGAGACGTGATTGAACTAGCTACCGCAGGGGGCATAACAGGGGTCATGACGATGCAATCTGTTCCTTTTGATGTGGTTATTGAAAGGACCCATTACGGAAACGGAAGTAATTCATTATCGTGAGCATTTTTGTTTATTTTGTTTGTTTGTTTATATTGCTACTGTTTGCCATTTGTTTTTCTTAGATGGTTAAGAACTAGCCAGGAGCTGTTGCTACAAGCCAGCACCAAACCTGGACTACACTACACCACTGTTTCACGAACCATTTGTCTTTCACCACACCTGCACAAGAGCACTCACTATCAGGAGAAGTGACCACGTCTGTGTTCTGTGTTAATTATTAGTGACTTATTGTTTCGGGACTGAAACCCTTGTTTTGCACGGAGCGATACACGTGGCTGTGTAGCGCCCGTGCTTATTATTTAAATTTTGTTGACAAGCAACCCAGCCAAATAAAGGAGGTGTTTTATTGAACTTTCACTGTCTTGTGTGTGTTATTCCTGAGCACTGCACCAACTACACCTATGCACTACAAACCACTTTGCCACAGCCATTTATTTCAAAGTTGATTCTCACAGAGGGGGTTACACGGTAGTGATATGTCATTGTGGCAAAGTTGTTTGTAGTGCACAGGTGTAGAGGTGATGTAGTGCTCAATAACAACAATCAAACAACAGTTCAATGGTGAAAAACAAAATTTTATTATTTGCTTTTAAATAATAATACTGACCGTACACAGTGATGTGTAAAGTCAGTAAAACCACGGGGTTCAGTCCCAAATTAATAATAACACACTATACACAGACACGGTCAACACTAAAAACACTCACGGTTTAAATCACAGTACATCCGTTACTGGTATGTAGGGGAATAATTGCATAGAACCATTCCTGTACATGTTTGTTGCTACTCTGTACTACAATTATTCACTTAGTTATATGCTTTAAAGCATTTTGAGTTTATGCTCTATTAAGTTTCTAGAAATAAAGTAAATGTATTAAACTGCAGGTATGTATGGCTGAAAACCAAACTATGGGTGGTGTAACAAAAGGAACATGGCTCCAGCTTATCGGTTGATCTGTATTGTACTACCTCGTAAATACCTGTCTCCCTTCCTTTGCTACCCCAACTGAGTTGGCTCTAGCTTATTGGTTGAAAGGGAAACCACCCTGTCTCTCTGTAAAGATATAATAACTGTATGCTAACTCTGTATGGCAGAACACTGCTCGGGTTTCCTAGCACTGATGTGCTGAGCTGTTGCGCAAACTAATAAAGCTTTATGGTGCAGTTGGCTCTTTTAGTTGCGGACCTGAAAATTTCCACGACAGGTCTTTTCCGTAACCATAACAAAGGAACAGATCGCTCGGCCATATACCCTGATATACCTTCAGTCCCTCCCTCTTCGGTAGCGAGCGCAATCATGTCTTCTCCAGTCCATGACTGACACCTCTCTTGCGATGACTTCTGGTGTTGTGGCTCTGCCCCCGTCCTGGATGGGGCAACTTCCAACTGACCCTGGAATGAAGGGGCAAACCATCCAGTCTGGGGCATACTGTTCCTATTACACAGTGCCCTCACAGATCAGGACATTGTTGACTCAGATGAATTCACTCTCTGACACATAGAAATATACAGAGAACTTGGATAATTAAAGAATGGAAAAATGAATGCTTTAGAAGGCAATAATATTGTGGATGAGGCAGCAACAGGAGCCACTTCACACAGCAAAGCAAAAACACTGACAGCTTTAAATGCAGCGGCTTTGATAAGCAAACACAAAGGCAAAACTAACACTGTGATTCCTGGAAAAAATATGGACAAAGAATAGCAAAGAATTTTTACAGAGAAGCTGACTTTGGGTATGATAGCGAATGCGTATACATTCGTCATCTTGGGGAAACACTATAGAAGACTGTTGAAACATGTTAAAACATTTGTTGGCACTTCATGTAATTTGTGTCAGAAGCAGTAAATAACTGTAGAACTGTATTAATCCCCCCTGCCATGTTTTTTTACAGCACTTGTTAATTTTGGGAACAATACACATTAATGCAGACTTGTC
>NW_024474662.1:0-10416 GCF_017654505.1 Polyodon spathula
CGTCACGAGGGAGGGAAGAACGGCAGCACACGAGGGACGCCTTAGCCCTGCCTGACCAAAGGTCAGCGGTGCGAGCGTGCAACCTCAAGGACCCTTGTGCCCACTGGAGGCAATGAGAGCTCTATCACGTTAAGGCGATAGAACCTGGAAAAAGTATGCACCATAGCCCAGCTAGCCGCATCACAAATCTCTGCCATGGAGGCACCTCTAAAGAGGACCCATGACGTAGCCACACCTCTGAAATGTGCGGCTACCCATCCAGGCGGAGGTATGCCAGCACCTTTATATGCAGTCGAGACTATATCCACAATCCAATGCGGCAGTCACTGCTTCGAAAGGGGCTGTCCCAGGGTCTGTGTCCCGTGACAGAGGAAGAGCTGGTTAGAATGACGCAGCACTCTCGTCCTATCAACATAACATCTCAATACCCGAACCGGGCAGAGGAAATTCAACTTCTTATCCTCCTCTGAAGTAAATGGTGGTGGATGAAAGGACTCCAGTTCCACAGACTGATTCATGTGGAAGGCTGTAACCACCTTTGGGAGGAAAGCAGGGTTTGCATGCAGTGACACTCTGCTGCCATCATCCCAAATACACATGCAGGAGCTATACACAGATAGCACCTGCAGCTCACTAACCTGCTTTGTGGAGGTGTTAGCCAATAGGAAGGCTGTCTTCATAGACAGATACTTCAACTCAATGGACTATATAGGCTCAAACGGGGCCTGTGTGAGAACCTCCAGTACAACCTCAAGACTCCATTTGGGGAGAGTAGCCCTCCCAGGAGGGCGCAACTGCCGAAAGCCTCGGAGAAACCTGAAGCAGATCTTGCAGAAACTGCAAGATGACAGGCATGGGACAAGAGATTGGGTCATGACCGTTAGTTCAATAGCTGGCACAGGGTCGAGAACCAGATTCTCCTGGGCCACCTGGGGGCCACTAGGGGAATTGTCGCCTTCTTTGACCAGACCTTTTCGAGAAAGGCCGGGAGTAATGGCAGAGGCGGGAACGTGTAAAGGAGCGCTCTGCCATATGTGGGCTAGGGCGTCGATGCCGAGTGGACCTCCTAAGTGGTGGAGGGAGTACCACAGGGCAGGGCCTGAGGGGTCTGGGCCCACCCAGTTATGGAGCGATTGACAATTAAAAAAAATTTCATGCCAAACCGTATGAGAATGAAATCAGCTGTAATCTAGCTCATCCTCATGGTTCAAAAAATATCCCACCCACTTCAGTACCGTTGTCATGGTTATGAAACGATTGGTGATTGGACGGCTGAGATATGAGATCTTGCGTCATCAAAATTAAGCTCGTCGGCAGCAAACATACAGGAACTGTTCTTTCAATGCAAGGCACGCAAGCAACCAGCTTGTGCAGCTGCTGTTTAGTTATTTATACTGGATAAATTGGTAACTGTATGTGCAAAATAATGTGATATCTTGTAACAATTGTAAGTCACCCTAGATAAGGGTGTCTGCTAAGAAATATAATAATACGGAACGTTTGGCCAACTTTGCAGTAAATTGGAGCTATGTTTGTGTCTTACGCATTAGCTGTGTCCCAACAAATTTTGTAAAAAGAATACGAACCGACGGTCAACAAATGCGCCAGTAATGTAAGTACCTACATTTAATTTTATCAATTTGAATTCAGTTGACTGATGCAGCTGAGATGTACTGTATGTTATGCTCAACTCATGCCTCTATTCCTGTTTTGTTTTTGTTCCCATATAACTGACACTTTTCTAAAGCTCAAAGGGAAATATTGACATTCACTTTTAGTCACTGTATGAGAGCTTTCTAAATTTAAGCTCACTTTGGGAAGTTGAATACTCGTTTGAGAGCTTTTCTTTGTGTGATAGTGACTTGCAGCTCGCTAACGTTATGGAGTTTGTGCTGATATGCCTGTTGGTGGGAAATCAGATGTCAAAATGTTTTGGTAGAAAGTGTGTTCTTGATAAATATGGTGCTGTTTCTGACAGTTTAGAGTGTCCTCAGTACACATATTGGTAATTATGTCATTACGTTTACATCATTAAGTCATAAACGGCCCCTCTGTGTAAATTTGGGGCCCAGCCAGGAATAAAATCCTGCCACCGCCACTGCCACAGGGAGCAATGTGTCATCTCCGCTGAGGCGAAGAGATCGATCTGCACCTTCCCGAACCATTCCCAAGGATTGAGCCGATACTCCGACGGATGCGGACCCCCTCTCTCTCTCTCGAGCAGGTCCGTCACCTGATTGTCCATGACCGGGAGATATGTCGCAAGAAGGGACAGCAGGTTCCTTTGGGCCCAAGTCAAAAGCCTGAAGGCAAGACGATGCAACCCCAGGGACTGAAGGCCACCCTGGTGGTTGACATACGCCACCACTGATGTGTTGTCCGTGTGGATCAACACGTTTGTTGCGTACCACTGGTAGGAAGCGTTGGAGAGCAAGGAGAACCGCCTGCAGCTCCAGCATGTTGATATGCAGGGACGTCCAGCGGCCTGACCAGAGACCCACTGACTCCTCTGCCTTCGCAGACCGCGCCCCAACCTGAGTAGGAGGTGTCCATCATCACTACCCTGCGGTTGGAAACTACTCCCATTCGGATCCCTTGGCGCAGGTGAGAGGTCGTCCTCCACCAGCGCAGGGCCGACGAGCAAGCAAGACACATTGTCAGCCGACGGTGTCCTTCGCGCTTGGGATGCGGATGAAACGCATTGAGCCACGCTTGCAGTGGGTGCATGCGCAATAAGCCCAGCTCGATGGATGAAATCACTGCAGCCATCAGACTCAGTAGTTTCTGGCACAAAACAAGGGGCACCCTCGATCCATGTCCAAACAGGGAGAGATGGTGCTGGAGAGCTGCTACTCTGTCGTATGCACGCATCATAGTGGAGTCCAACTGGAGACTCGCATACATTGTGCACTGCACCGGCGTCAGCCAACTCTTGGCATTGTTGATGGTGAGGCCCAGCCTCACCAGATGCTCAGTCACAAGCGATGTGTATGCCACCGCTCCCTCCTGCTACTGGGAACGGATCAACCAGTCGTCGAGGTAGTTCATCACTCTGACCCCTTGCGAAGTTCGCTACACCTTGGCGGAGGAGGACGATGATCTTGCCTAGTGGTGGTCGCAGAAAGTCTCTTGATCCATCCAGTGAAACTGAGAGTGGGGGTCTCATCGAACAAACGACCCTTGCGAAAGCCGCTGTCTTTCTTTGGAACCAGAAAGTATCTTGAGTAGAACCCTTCTCCTTGAGAGGTGGGGTCTACGAGACAAATGGCGTGCTTGCCCAGCAAGGCTGCCACTTCGGTCTGGAGCACCGAGGCCTGAAACAAATCCGTCACGAATGTAGTCGTGGCACTGCGAAAAGAAGGGGGTCCCAAGCGAAACTGAAGTGCGTAATCGTATTGTACGTTTGCCAGCACCCACGCATCTGAGGTGTAAGTGCGCCAGTAATGCAGCTGTTTTACAGTAAACTGGGTCTGAGGCTGCAAGCCTTCAGGGGCCCTGCTGGGATGGTTGAGGCTGAGGCTGGGCTGAGTGAGGCAGTTGCCTAGAGCGATTGCCCTGAAACCGCCTTCTAGGGTGCTGCTACATGGACTGGCCACAGCCTGCGCGCCCTCCACGTTGCGGTTGAACCCTGTCCCTTGCCTGAGGTGAGGCCTGTAGGCGACGCCTAAGGTCACCCAGCAGGGCTGTGGGGACTAGCACCGTCCTGGTGACAGTCCGCATCAGAGGTGTGTGCCAGTGGCTTGACCTACCCCGCGCCAGAGCAGGGGGAGGGAGCAACGCGGCCACCTGCCTAGACGCCTCGCATTCTCGGAAAGACCGCTGCAGGATCTCCTCCACTGCTGGACCAAAGGTATGGCCTGGTGATATAGGCGCGTCCAAAAGCGCAGCCTTATCAGCATCAGGCACCCGCACCTGCGACAGCCACAGCTGTCTGCGCGCGACCACTAGGCCAGCCAGGCTCCAGCCCAGGGCCTGCCCTTGCAGTCAAAATACATAAGAATACACCATTTTGTTTTCATAACACCAGCTTATATGGGCCAAAGTGACCCCTAGACCCCAGTTGTTGTTTGCCTACTTAACTGATTCAGTTGCCTACCATTTCTGTCACCCCTATGTCCGCCACTGATGATGACGTTACAATAACAACATGTTTTCACAGAAAAACCTAAAACGTGATGATAAGTCAGATAAAGCCAATACCTGCAACCCATTTAAAAAGCAGTTTTCTAAATTGGTCAACTTCACGTTTACCTGTGTTTGTGATACTTTAAATCAATATTGAGTTATTATCATTTAGAATAATTTCTATGTAAAGTAGGATCCAACAGAATTGAAAGGTCAGTTGAGTTTATATACAGGATATATTTCAGTGTAAATTCCAACTTTAATGGTTCTGTTTCAGATCAAGAAGGTATTCTGTCTATGGGAGAAGATTTGATTGGCAAGTCAGATTTTGTTCTGGAGATTATGCTACCATGTTGGACTGCAGGGATCACTGCTTTTAGACAAAAAAGGTAAGATTTACCTTAAAGTACAGCTGTGGCCAAAAGTTTTGCATCACCCTATAGAATTAACTCATTTTGCTTGAATGGAACCCGCTGAATAATGTTACATTAATAATATTGAATTGCATACTGCTTTGTAGTTTTCCATATACTTAAAAAAAAAACTGACAAAAATTGAAACATTTCCCTTTTTGATATCTAACATGAAATACAGTACTTTTGTGATATCATTTTGGAGTTTCTTTGATTACATGATGTTAGATTAACGGTCTAAATTATGTTCATATAGTTTATTTTTATTTATCTAGGTGATGCTAATCTTACATCCAATTTAGTTATGTCATCTAATAAGTACGAGATAAACAACAATAAGTCTTGAATCTGTAAAAGTAATTCACTGTTTCCAGTGCCGTTGGGCATGACAAACTGTGGATTATTTTCTTACCGATTCAATACTTTGAGTTGTTTATGCCACATTTCTTCCTAATTGATACTTTTTTGATAACTAAATTCAATTGGTTGTTAATTTGGTAATTTTAATTTGGTTTTTGCTCCTTTGTTAGCTTAGTTCAAACAATTCAAATGTTTGCATCTCACATTGCTGGAGTTTGAGTTTGAAATCCCATTTACACAGACACAGTAGTGTCTGTTGTAAGTGAAGATAGTAGCAAGGACTATGTTTTAGATGTAGAACATGAAAGTGTCATTAGAAAAATAAAAATGCAAAAAAACAAAGGAATGTGAACAAGGAAAGGAGAGTACGGTTACTGATAGTTTTATTGAACCTGAAACAGATGAAGTCCTCAATATCATTGCCAGCGATTACTTTGAGAAGTACAGAAGTGGACTGTAAACTTGTTTGAATAATGGTTAAACGAAAGAAGTGCGAAATCTACGTTTAAATCTAACATCTGTGTAATTGCTGGATGATAAAATTGCTGTTTTTCCTGAACCTGTCTGAATATATGTGAAATAAAAATGAGAAGGGGGTGTTTATGTGTAAATTAATTTTGTGGTAGAATAAGGGGTCAAATTGTAGAAGGGAGATAAAAAGGACCCTAAATAGTATGCAGTCTTTACCCTGAAATGTAAGGTAGGTATTAAAATTGTGGGTGGAAAAAAAGGAAATGTAGTTCTTGCTGTTTTTAAATGAGGAATGAAAATCTACATCTCTCACAATGCCCTAGCTATCCAAAAACATGGTTCGTAATTTAACAAGCTCAGAATTTATAAAAGGACAGGTTTCAAAGACACCGGCTGTCTATGTGAAAGTAAGGACCTGTGTATAGACCTGAATACGGTGTACGTTGAAACAAAGTACAATGGAATGTCGCCTCGCTAAATAAATATTAAAAGTAAGCTATGACAGTAATGGCATTGGCAGCAAATGCAGCTTCCGCGATAGAAACAGAAAGAAAGCATTTTAGCAATCAGCCTTTACTGTCTGTAGGCTACTCTCCACACCGTTGTAAGCTACGCGCCGTTCCTGGTTGTGTGACTGCAAGCAGCCCAGAAATAGACACAGACCAGTACCTTGGTGCTTTGTCCTCGGTACTTGGTGCTCGGTGCTTCGGCACCCCAGTGTTTAGGCCTCGACACTCGTGTTACCCTCGGGTCCTCTGTGCTTTGGCGCCCTCGGTACAATAAAGTCTGGGCACCCTCTGTGTTCAAGTGCTTCCCGACATCAGTGGCTTCGTGCCTCTGTGCTTCGGCATCCTCTGTGCCTTGAGGACTGTACGCCTCGAGGCTTTTTCAAGGCGCTTCGATGCTTCTAGGCATTTTAAGCCTTGTGCACCAGTATCCACAAGATCCTCGGGTCCCTGGTGCTCCATAGCCTCGGTACCTCGGTGCTTCGACACCCTCAGTACCCCAGGGCCTCGACGCTTTGGGGCATCTATGCCCTCGGTCCAAAATCACTTGTTGCACGAGCACATTCGATCCCCTCAAGGTTTTAAGTGCCTTGGTGCTTATAGCTTCGGCGTTTGTCAGCCTCAATGTCGAACTTTCACCCGTGCACGTCCTGCAGGTGGAATCTGCCCCCGCAGGATAAACACACTTTGCGTGTCAAGTACCTGGGCATTGAGCACGCCTCTGCTGCCTTGGCAGATAAGACATTCTGCACTATTTGCGCCGGATCCAAGGAAAAGACCTTGCAGAACAGAATGGCGCAGTTCACAGGGGAGACCCTTGCAGCTAGCCTGGGAGAGCCATCTTTGACCTCGGGATCCCAGTTCTCCCCCCTCCGCCTGCTCTCGAGCCCAGCACAGAGTATGTCTTGCGCGCAGGATCCAGCAAGTTCGGCCAGCAACTGCTATAGATTACCCTCGAGGGGTAGAAAAAGGGAGGAGTTGATCTAGTTGGAGGTCTGTCCAAGGGTCCTGTATGCCCTAAGGCCAATGCAGGATTACAGAAGCCCACCTGAAAAACCTGAAAAAACTAAACGGGCTCTTGAGGGAGAGGAGGTTCCAGATGGTCACATATAACCACATCCTCCAGTCTGTCTGGCCGGGTGACTGGTTTACAACAGTGGACTTGAAGGACGCGTATTTTCACGTTCCTATCCATCCAGCGCACAGGAAATATCTCTGCTTTGCCTTTCAGGGGAGCGTCTTTGAGTTTTCTGTGCTGCCATTTGGCCACTCCTTAGCCCCCCACACATTTTCAAAGTGCTTGGATGCCATCCTAGCTCCCTGGCAGCTGCAAGGGATCAGGGTGATGAACTACCTAGATGGCTGGTTGATTTGTTTCTAGTCCCAGGTAGGAGCAATGGCCCACACAGCGATTTCTGATGGAGCATCTGTTGAGGCTTGGTCTTCACCCTCAACTATGCAAAAAGCCAATTAATACCGGTGCAGAATATGGTTTACTTTGGTCTCTGGCTGGATTTCCTCATGATGCAAGCCTACCTGTTGGGCGACAGAGTAGCTGCCATTCACAACTGTGGCCCTGTTTCAACATGGGTTCGCTGTACAATTGGTCTTGTGCCAAAAATTACTGGATATGATGGCCGCATCTTCGTCAGCCATCCAACTGGTGTTACTTCACATGTGCCTATTTTAAGCATGGCTCAATGCCTTTCGGCTACACCCCTACACCCATCCCTCCGGGCTGTACATCTCCCGGGAGTGTTGAACTGGGCAGTGGACAGTGAGTGGCGACTGTACCCTCAGGTGGTGCAGCACATTTGGGAACGCTTTGGGGAAGCTGAGGTCAATCTTTTTGTCATGGCAAAGACGACTCATTGCCCCCTGATGTACTGAAACAATGGTTTTTTAGTGATAGGACACAGTAAGGACTGGAATCTTTCATTTTATTTGCATTTATGCTTTGCATGAATATTTCTGGAAATACGTCCCACGTTTTAGCTCAAGGAGCAGAGACCAATCTGCCATTGATAAATGGAATGTAGCTGATGGGAGAACCTAACATGTAAAATTACCCAATGTTGCCTTTTGTGATAAAGTACAATGTAAAGTATCTTGACTAAAAACATTTTCTTCAATTGAAGAATCCTCTGCGGATTCATCGGTATATTGCTCACATGTTGGTGTCGTGTTGTGTATCTACATTTAAATTTGTGTCACTTATGTTTTTAAATAAATCAAGTGGAATACAGATCATCTGTTTGTGTTCCTTTGTTACAAGAACATACATTAACAGTTGTATTTGTAGTATCACAAAAGGCAACATTTGTTTCACTTATGTTTTTAAAACAGTCAAGTTGAGTACACAGATTGTCTGTTTGTGTTGCTTGTGTAAATGAAGAACATACATTAAGAGTTTTATTTAGTAGTGTTACAGGGTAGTCTGTTTCTTTTACCTGTAAATGTAAAACCTTTTGCACTGGTAGTACCTTTAGCTGGCATGTGCCCGAGTTCCAGACAAAGCCCATGGTGTCAATATCTGCACCACTATGATTGGGAATGCCAACACATACCATTCATGGCAGATAGAATTTTAGGTTTGAGTCATCATCATCATAATAATAAATAATAATAATAATAATAATAATAATAATAATAAAAAAAAAAAAAAAAAAATATATATATTAACAAGTGCTGGGACGAACACAGGATTTTTATTTTTGGATATTCGCTCATAATTTAAATATTCGTTCGTTTTCAAAAACTAATAAAAGTCATTATGTTACTCAGAACTCCGGCAGAGACAGTATAGCAGCTGGGGCAGTGGGTGTGGCCCGTGTGTATGCCTGTATTTCACAGCAAGACATTACAATATGTAACACGTTAAAGTAGAAACATATCCCAGGAGTAAAGAATAATATGTTGTGTAGGCCTTACTTTACCCCAGTGAATTTACTACAAAACAAAAGATGCCAAATAGCAGTTCAAGTTAAACGTTGTTTTGTTTATTCTAAAAATAAATAGTACATAAAGTTGACACCGCATTTTATTTATTTATTACTTTTTTCATTCCTTGCCATTGTCGTTTCTCCACAGTAAACAGTGGCCATCAACATCATCATCGTTTTCATAAAGTAATAACATGAGGTTTACTTGTGCCTTGTTATAGCTGAACAAGCAAATGAAAACTGAACATTAACTTTAAACAGTTCTGTGGAAGGGTGGGAAAAATTCACTGACACGGGAGACAGGAGTTTTATTTGGAACACCTCTTAGGTGCACCGATTTCTTTAAACCATAAGGTGGCACTGCTGCAAAGCTCAACCCAATACCAAAAAAGTTAAAAGTTTGGCTGTGGTACACACACAGGTGTCTGAGATAATAACCAAAACACAATGCACAAAGAAAAAGGAAAATTAAACACTAATCAAAACTACAAAATAACAGGTGCTTTGCTATTCCCTCACTATACTGTGGGGGGTTGCCCAGGTTTTCCCACCTAACAGCACATGTCCTGCTGGGGTACGCTGCCGTTTTTTTCCTCAGTTTGTTTGTATTGGCATCCGAACCCAGTGTCACTGTGTTTTCATCTGTAGGAGCAGCCCGGCCTGAAGGATTAGCAAAGCCTAACTCTTCTAGGTTGAACGACCCCCCAAGACACACCTCCTGACCACTCAGAGAGAGGGTGAGACACCACACCCTCTTCCAACCTCTCCTTGCCAAGGCCATGATTGACAGGCTGATCCTGTGGGGCTGCTGACTCAATCTGCAGAATTATGCATGTGTCAGACAGCCAGCACAGACCTTGCCCTGTCACAGCTTCAAATAAAACAAACGTGGAAATGCCGTTGTAAAACAAAGGGGAAAAACATGCTGTTTTGGTTCTAATTTATTACATTACAAAAATATATAATATATACAATCACTACACAACATCTCCAGCAAGTTGGGCACTGTTTAAGCGAGGCATTTCAGAATGACATGCTTGCCTTTTTTCTGTCCCATGAGATTCTAAAGGAGCACGTGTTTTTGACCCAGATGGCCTACGTGGTTTGTTTACTTTTAAATACATTTAGATCTTTAATTTAACATCATATAATCAAGGAAACAACAAAATGATATTGCAGAAGTCTACTGGAAGCTATAATCGTAGTACAGTATTTATTATCTTGTTTGTGTAAACTGTGACAGGCTACTGTAGAAAATGCTGCATTCATAGTTAAGAGTGCTTCAGAGAACTTGGTTCAAAGTCGTCCCCATTTTTACCACAGTAAACAAAATAACACCCTGCATATAAATAAATTACCGTGTAACAGTAGGAGGTTTACTGATGCGGATTAAGACTTTGGCTTCCAGACTAGGTTCTCTCCACTTATTCTTTGCTATAAACATGTCTATAATGTTCTGTCTTTGTGTATGCTTATTAAAGTCACTGCATTTAAAGTTGTCATTGTTTTGTCTTTGCTGTGGTGAGTGGCTTCTGGAGAAATAATTAAATATGTTGCATTTTTTGGGGGGGGTGGTGAAATGTAAGATTTGTTTCCTCA
>NW_024474663.1:0-9509 GCF_017654505.1 Polyodon spathula
TATTCTGAACTTAATAATATCTAACCATAATATCTCCGATTCGAAGGGTCCGAATTCGTAGAAGGAAAGGACTGACAAAACTTTACAATGTTTTATATTTATACCTTTGTAAGCAATTGTTGACTCCCCTTCAACCCAACTGGTTTCTGTCCAGTAATTGAGATAGTCGTTCTCTCTTCACACACGGTGAGCCCACCACATACTTCCTCTGTGGGAAAGGGGATGGTGCTCTCTGACCTTATGGTCCGCCATGTGCTACATTCAGTATCCATCTTGTCTTTTAAAATCCTCCCCCTGTCTCAGGGTCAGCCATGTGTAATGTGGCATGGTGCAACCATTTTGTCTTTTAATGTACCTAATGAGATAATTCTAAACTTTGTCAATACTGCACTAAAACTACTATAAAAGCACAATCACACAGTTTAAACATAGTGATTAAAAACAAATATATAAAAACACACACATACGCATAATGCAAAACTTATAATTAATAACAATTAATACCTCATGCAGAAAGCCAGACGATGTTCAGGAAATACTCTCCTGTAAAACTGTGCACATATATGTATTCGGATTTGGAACTATATGTCTATATCCGTAACGACAAAAGGTAGTACAAGGATCACTACATTCAAAATTATAGTTTGGGTAGAACAATTTTAGTTGACTCTTTAGTGAGCTGAGTAAACACTCCGGACCGAAGCCTTGGCTTCATGAAACGTTACGTTAATTATTCTAAAAGTTTCAAAGTCTGTTTATCTTTAAGTCCCTGCCACAGTAACTTGAAGAACGCAATGTTACCTAATAGGGAAGGTGTCATTGAACTTCTTGCAATGATTAACATTATAATCTTCCTGATGAAGAGGTTTCAATTGTATCAATGGTCGTGTTGCAATATTTATTTTTGGCAATCCTGCTTAGGCTGATAAGTAAAAAGACATACACTTATATGTTTAAGCAATGCATAAAATCCTCCATGGGCATATCCTAGTGCAATGAAAGTTTCTAATTCCTCCAAAGGCAGTGACCAGGAATCATCTTGTAGTTGTCAATGGGCTTCTGCTTCAGTGCAACATTGTATGTGGTGAAACGTATGCATGTCAATCAATAGGTGAAAAGCACTCAATGCGCTCTCATCAACGTTGCATTTTGCATATGCCATGGGCCCTGGAACTTCCCTCAAAGTATTCTGTTCACCCCTTCTACCTGCAACTTCAACACCAGGATTTATAGTGTTCCAAACACTAGTGGCTGGCATCCTTGCTTCCATCCTGGCAAGTCATATCAGCTTTATGCTCACAGCCAAAAAAATGAAGCTTTTAAAGAAAAGAACACCATACCTACAGTGAAACATGGAAGAGGCTTGGTTATGTTTTGGGGCTGCTTTGCTGCGCCTGTCACAGGGTGCCTTGAATCTGTGCAGGGCACAATGAAATCTCAAGACTATCAAGCCATTCTGGAGCGAAACATACTGCCCAGTGACAGAAAGTTTGTCTCAGTCGCAGGTCATGGGTCCTCCAACAGGATAATGACCCAAAACACACAGCTAAAAGCACCCACGAATGGATAAGAACAAAACATTGGACTATTCTGAAGTGGCCTTCTATGAGTCCTGATCTGAATCCTATCGAACATCTATGGAAAGAGCTGAAACGTGCAGTCTGGAGAAGGCACCCATCAAACCTGAGACAGCTGGAGCAGTTTGCTCAGGAAGAGTGGGCCAAACTACCTGTTAACAGGTGCAGAAGTCTCATTGAGAGCTACAGAAAACGTTTGATTGCAGTGATTGCCTCTAAAGGTTGTGCAACAAAATATTAGGTTAGCGGTCCCATCATTTTTGTCCATGCCATTTTCATTTGTTTTATTATTTACAATATTATGTTGAATAAAAAATCTAAAGCAAAGTCAGATTTCTATTAAATATGGAATAAACAATGGTGGATGCCAATTACTTTAGTCAGTTTCAAGTTATTTCAGAGAAAATTGTGCATTCCTCGTTTTTTGTGGAGGGGTACTAACAAATTTGAGCACGTCTGTGTGTGTGTGTGTGTGTGTGTATATATATATATATATATATATATATATATATATATATATATACACACACACACACACACACAACACACACACACACACACACACACACACCACAGTGCCTATAGAAAGTATACACCCCCTTTCAAAATGTTCACCTTTTATTGCCTTATAGTCTGGAATTAAAATGCATTATAATAGTATTTTTTTTTTTTTTCATTTATCTACACATCCTACCCCACAACTTAAAAGTGAAAAAAATATTCTAGAAATTTTTGAAAATTAATTAAAAATAAAAACTGAAATAGCTTGGTTGGATAAGTGTCCACCCCCCTTGTAATAGCAATCCTAAATTAGCTCAGGTGTAACCAATCGCCTTCAAAATCACACACCAAGTTAAGTGGCCTCCACCTGTGTTAAATTGTAGTGATTCACATGATTTCAGGATAAATTAATCAGTTCCTATAGGTTCCCTCTGCTGGATAGTGCATTTCAAAGCAAAGACTCAACCATGAGCACCGAGGCGCTTTCAAAAGAACTCCATGACAAAGTTGTTGAAAGGCACAGATCAAGGGGTGGGTATAAAAAAAATGTCAAAGGCCTTGAATATCCCTTGGAGCATGGTCAAGACGATTATTAAGAACTGGAAGGTTCTTTTCGCCTAGTGCTGTATTTATCTGAAACCAACTACTTTTTAATCCTTTAAGTATATTGTTCGAAATATGAGTAGTATCAAAAAAAAAAAAAAAAAGTTTTCCTGAAAACAGGGCTTTGTCAGAAATGTCTGTATTGTGCTAATCAATAAGAAATACTGATAAAAAAAAAAACAAACATTAATACTGAAGCTAAAGTGGCTGAAAGCCCAAAAACATTGACTTGTTTACTTGGTTTGTTTCTCATTAGATGTTTAGTCTTAGTTAAAATATGTAGTTTTTAGCTAGTGCTCCAAAATGTCCTGAAGAAATTTCTGAAAAATAGTTTTAAGAATAAAATGATCATTTCCAAATATTGCTGTCCTGGACAGTGAGTAAACTTTGCAGACATGCAGATGCTTTGTTAAAATCAGTTCTCACTGATCAGTTCTCACTCAGTACACTCCACCATGACTGGCTGGCAGACCAAAAGGAGGAGCTAGTGTTTAGCATTATTTGTCACTTTCTCTTAGCTCTCAGTCAGAGCAGTGCTCAGAGTAACAGGAAGAAAAAATGTCTCTCTTGCTTCCAGTCCTCCTTGCCTTGCTAATCTCCATCCTCAGTGGCCTTTATTTCTTGGGAGCTTTACGTAAAAGACGACCCGGAGAGCCTCCCCTGGACAAGGGCCCCATACCATGGCTGGGCCATGTGCTGGACTTCCGAAGGGACACAGCCAAGTTCCTGCAGAAGATGCAAGAGAAGCATGGGAGCATTTTCACTGTGCAGTTAGCAGGTCACTACTTCACCTTCCTCATGGACCCCTTTTCTTTTGGCACTGTAGTGAAAGAGGCCAGAGCCAAGCTTGACTTTAACAAGTTTGCTGTACAGCTGATAGAAAAGGTCTTTGGCTACCACACAACGGAAAATTACCGCAAGTTCCTGCAAACCTCCAGTAACAAGCACCTGATGGGCGACGGCTTGGTGGTTATGACCCAGGCCATGATGGAGAACTTGCAGAGGCTGATGCTGCATAGCATTGGCTCGAGGAAAGAGCAAAAAGCATGGAGCCAGGATGGACTGTTCAACTATAGCTACAACATTGTCTTCAGGGCTGGCTACCTTGCACTTTACGGCAACGAGACTGCCAAGGAAGCTGGCAGTTTGGAGAAAGCTAAAGAGCAAGACCGTATCCAATCTGAGGAACTGTTCCAAGAGTTCCGCAAGTACGATAGACTCTTCCCCCGGCTGGCATATGGAGTGCTGCCGCCAAAGGAAAAGATGGAAGCAGAGAGGTTGAAGAGGTTGTTTTGGAACAGGCTCTCTGTGCAGAAGGGGGCTAACAAAGATAACATCAGCAGCTGGGTGTTGGATCAGCAGCGGGTGAGAGCTGATAATGGAATGAAGGAATCCATGCTGGACAGATACATGTTTGTGCTGCTCTGGGCTTCCCAGGGCAACACTGGTCCGTCTGCATTCTGGCTGCTACTGTTCCTCATGAAGCATTCTGAAGCCATGAAGGCAGTCCAGGGGGAAGTGGACCAGCTCTTGAGGGAAACCGGCCAAATGGTCACATCTGGGGCCCCACTACTTAATCTCACTAGAGACATGCTTCTCAAGACCCCCATTTTAGACAGTGCAGTGGAGGAAACCCTTCGCTTAACTGCTGCCCCAGTTCTCACCAGGGCTGTCATGCAGGACATGAAACTCAGGATGGCAGATGAGCGTGAGTACAGCATACGAGAGGGGGACAGAGTGGCGCTGTTCCCATACACTGCAGTGCAGATGGACCCGGACGTGCATCCAGACCCAGACAAATTTAAATATGACCGATTCCTGACCAAAAAGACTGACTTTTACAAAGATGGTAAGAAGCTGAAATATTATAACATGCCTTGGGGTGCTGGAGTCACTATGTGCCCGGGACGCTTCTTTGCTACAAATGAGCTCAAACAGTTTGTCTTCCTCATGCTGACATACTTTGAGTTTGAGCTGGAAAACCCAGATGAGGAAATCCCCTCCATTGATGTCACACGCTGGGGTTTTGGATCTATGCAACCAGTCAGAGACGTCCAGTTTAAATACCGTCTACGATTCTAATTAATTGAAATAATTCAGGTGAAAAAATAACAAAATATATAGTCTATAAAGAATGGTTTACCAATGATCCTAAGTGAAATGAACTGTTCAATGTGAGTTCATTTAAGAATGTTTTAATTATGTGATTTGTTCCTGCTTGTTCCTTTATGTTTGGTATTCTATCTAACATGGTATGGATTTCTGATGACTGCTATTGCAACAGCTGCCTGTATGTTTAATAAAACCTGGACTAAGCAGCGTTTTCAATATCAAACCCCCTGTGTCTCTCTTGTCTCTCAGTGTGAACACCCCTGTTACTCTGCAGTTTAA
Source organism: Polyodon spathula (assembly GCF_017654505.1). Taxonomy (NCBI): domain Eukaryota; kingdom Metazoa; phylum Chordata; class Actinopteri; order Acipenseriformes; family Polyodontidae; genus Polyodon; species Polyodon spathula. The sequence continues at coordinate 5,073 of NW_024474663.1, forward strand.
CTGTTTTTACAGTGATATTTGTGTCTAATACGTTCTTTTCCAGTAAGCATGAAACACAAGGGAGCATTTACAAGTTGAAGCTTTGTTGTATACAGTATTATTAGTATTATTAGTATCTATGTACAGAAATAAGAACATTCAACATTAAAAGAAAGTGACTACTATGTTTAATTCAATAAATTAATTTAACATAAGTGAAAATATTTATTTGTCTCCTTTTGTGAGAGAGCTTTTTATTTCATATAAATAGATAGCTATAAGTTTTTTTTTTTTTGTTTTACCAGTTTTAATGTATTGCTCTCCTTTTAATGTTTCCTTTTCATAATCCAGTGTAAACTATTATTTTCATATACGTGGAATGTCTGTCATTTGCGAGCGAGGATAGGCTGTGGGAATTGTTAAGTGTATCTGACTCGACTTTTTTGTTTTTTGTGGAAAGAACGTGTTTCCTGTAAAGCTATTTATTATAAATGACAAAACATATCGCATTTTACCATTTCTTACAAGTTTTATTTTATATATGTTCACCTTTTAGTGAATCCTAATAATGTTTTTTATTTAGTTGAATGATCCTTAAAGTTTGATTTGGTTGAATATGTTACTTTTTTTTAAATAAATGTGTTAATTATTATTAAATGTGAATAATAATTATTCCACCATAATACTGAAGTTTTGTGACACATATGGAAACATTGACACTATACGTGTCCACAGAAAGTGGAGTGTAGCCCCTTCAAGTTTTTACCTTGTCCCCCTCAGCTTCCTCAACAGGGAGAGCCTGGTGCCGCCACTATCTCTGTCTCTCCTGCTGTGACTGCCTGGAGCCAATCAGTCTGCCATGTCCTCTGTAAAACTGGTCCAACAGGTATTTGTTCTCACTGGTCAGTTCTCACTCAGTACACTCCACCATGACTGGCTGGCAGACCAAAAGGAGGAGCTAGTGTTTAGCATTATTTGTCACTTTCTCTTAGCTCTCAGTCAGAGCAGTGCTCAGAGTAACAGGAAGAAAATATGCCTCTCTTGCTTCCAGTCCTCCTTGCCTTGCTAATCTCCATCCTCAGTGGCCTTTATTTCTTGGGAGCTTTACGTAAAAGACGACCCGGAGAGCCTCCCCTGGACAAGGGCCCCATACCATGGCTGGGCCATGTGCTGGACTTCCGAAGGGACACAGCCAAGTTCCTGCAGAAGATGCAAGAGAAGCATGGGAGCATTTTCACTGTGCAGTTAGCAGGTCACTACTTCACCTTCCTCATGGACCCCTTTTCTTTTGGCACTGTAGTGAAAGAGGCCAGAGCCAAGCTTGACTTTAACAAGTTTGCTGTACAGCTGATAGAAAAGGTCTTTGGCTACCACACAACGGAAAATTACCGCAAGTTCCTGCAAACCTCCAGTAACAAGCACCTGATGGGCGACGGCTTGGTGGTTATGACCCAGGCCATGATGGAGAACTTGCAGAGGCTGATGCTGCATAGCATTGGCTCGAGGAAAGAGCAAAAAGCATGGAGCCAGGATGGACTGTTCAACTATAGCTACAACATTGTCTTCAGGGCTGGCTACCTTGCACTTTACGGCAACGAGACTGCCAAGGAAGCTGGCAGTTTGGAGAAAGCTAAAGAGCAAGACCGTATCCAATCTGAGGAACTGTTCCAAGAGTTCCGCAAGTACGATAGACTCTTCCCCCGGCTGGCATATGGAGTGCTGCCGCCAAAGGAAAAGATGGAAGCAGAGAGGTTGAAGAGGTTGTTTTGGAACAGGCTCTCTGTGCAGAAGGGGGCTAACAAAGATAACATCAGCAGCTGGGTGTTGGATCAGCAGCGGGTGAGAGCTGATAATGGAATGAAGGAATCCATGCTGGACAGATACATGTTTGTGCTGCTCTGGGCTTCCCAGGGCAACACTGGTCCGTCTGCATTCTGGCTGCTACTGTTCCTCATGAAGCATTCTGAAGCCATGAAGGCAGTCCAGGGGGAAGTGGACCAGCTCTTGAGGGAAACCGGCCAAATGGTCACATCTGGGGCCCCACTACTTAATCTCACTAGAGACATGCTTCTCAAGACCCCCATTTTAGACAGTGCAGTGGAGGAAACCCTTCGCTTAACTGCTGCCCCAGTTCTCACCAGGGCTGTCATGCAGGACATGAAACTCAGGATGGCAGATGAGCGTGAGTACAGCATACGAGAGGGGGACAGAGTGGCGCTGTTCCCATACACTGCAGTGCAGATGGACCCGGACGTGCATCCAGACCCAGACAAATTTAAATATGACCGATTCCTGACCCTGGAGGGGACCAAAAAGACTGACTTTTACAAAGATGGTAAGAAGCTGAAATATTATAACATGCCTTGGGGTGCTGGAGTCACTATGTGCCCGGGACGCTTCTTTGCTACAAATGAGCTCAAACAGTTTGTCTTCCTCATGCTGACATACTTTGAGTTTGAGCTGGAAAACCCAGATGAGGAAATCCCCTCCATTGATGTCACACGCTGGGGTTTTGGATCTATGCAACCAGTCAGAGACGTCCAGTTTAAATACCGTCTACGATTCTAATTAATTGAAATAATTCAGGTGAAAAAATAACAAAATATATAGTCTATAAAGAATGGTTTACCAATGATCCTAAGTGAAATGAACTGTTCAATGTGAGTTCATTTAAGAATGTTTTAATTATGTGATTTGTTCCTGCTTGTTCCTTTATGTTTGGTATTCTATCTAACATGGTATGGATTTCTGATGACTGCTATTGCAACAGCTGCCTGTTTGTTTAATAAAACCTGGACTAAGCAGCGTTTTCAATATCAAACCCCCTGTGTCTCTCTTGTCTCTCAGTGTGAACACCCCTGTTACTCTGCAGTTTAACTGTTTTTACAGTGATATTTGTGTCTAATACGTTCTTTTCCAGTAAGCATGAAACACAAGGGAGCATTTACAAGTTGAAGCTTTGTTGTATACAGTATTATTAGTATTATTAGTATCTATGTACAGAAATAAGAACATTCAACATTAAAAGAAAGTGACTACTATGTTTAATTCAATAAATTAATTTAACATAAGTGAAAATATTTATTTGTCTCCTTTTGTGAGAGAGCTTTTTATTTCATATAAATAGATAGCTATGTGATTTTTTTTTTTCTTTCTCATTTTACCAGTTTTAATGTATTGCTCTCCTTTTAATGTTTCCTTTTCATAATCCAGTGTAAACTATTATTTTCATATACGTGGAATGTCTGTCATTTGCGAGCGAGGATAGGCTGTGGGAATTGTTAAGTGTATCTGACTCGACTTTTTTGTTTTTTGTGGAAAGAACGTGTTTCCTGTAAAGCTATTTATTATAAATGACAAAACATATCGCATTTTACCATTTCTTACAAGTTTTATTTTATATATGTTCACCTTTTAGTGAATCCTAATAATGTTTTTTATTTAGTTGAATGATCCTTAAAGTTTGATTTGGTTGAATATGTTACTTTTTTTTAAATAAATGTGTTAATCCTGATGAAAATTACTTTTAAATACTAATTTTATCATTAATTTAAATCTAATTTCTAACAACATTTAAAAACAGCACAGCATAGAATTATATACAAAATAGAATCTCATCAGATCTCATTCTTTTTTGCATTTTAAAATCCCAACTGTGCATACTGAGGCTGGTAAAGGATCCTTTGCTTATTGTGTGTGTGTTGTAAAGGACAGTTGTATTGTGTTTATGTTCTGTTGTGTTTGTGGCAGGTTGTGCTAGCAAGCTGTATGGTTGTGAAGATTATACCATACACCTAAGACTATAGTCATATTTTAAGTAACAACAGTTGAGCGTAATATAGAGTCTGAACTGGGTGTTACATACGTATGTAATATATGTGTGTCTGTTGGCTCCATCACAAAAGTGGGACGGATGAGGGTTTTGGCATAAAACCCTAGTTAAAGTCCATAAGCGCACTAACAAACATGTACATTTAAGGTGCAAAGGAAAACAAACCATTAATAAAACCCACAATGTAGAGTAATGCTCCATTTTCTCTGTGTCATTGGAAAATTATATTGGTAAAAAGTCATTTTAGAATGATAATTTTATTAATAAATTGCTTAGGTTAGGTTGGTTTGCTTAAGCAAAAGATAAAGCAACATTTTAGAAAAGGCAGGTGTTTAACACTATGTGACCTTTACATAAGTATGAGTAGGAAGGCGTAAACTGTGTTCACAAAGTAGCAGAGTGCAGCTGAGATTGTGAAAAGGGACAAGATCTTTCACAGTTTTAGAATGGAAAGCTATAGTTCAGGATTTGATATAAGAGCGTGGATTAAAATAAAATATGGATCGCAACGGCGATGCAATAGGACTAGAAGCTAGTTTAGCTCAAAGAAGAGGTGAAAGATAAGATTCTGGGCGTGTTGCCAGAGAACAGTCAAATGTGAAGATAAGGTGTCTGGGCAGGTGTCC
>NW_024474664.1:0-1151 GCF_017654505.1 Polyodon spathula
GGTGGTTGATGTACACCACTACTGTTGTGTTGTCAGTACGGAACTTGAAACTCCTGAAAAAACATTCTGCAAGGCCAGGTAAACTGTCAGCAGCTCTAAAACACTGATGTGGAGACCCTGCCATGGGGGTTCCACACACCTCGCGCACCCCGACTGTTCCACATAGCACCCCAGCCCAGGTTGGACACGACCGTGATGACGATCTCTCTTCTGGTGACACTGCCCAGCGCTACGCCTAGGCATAGATGGGCTGGCTGTTTCCACAAAGAGAGTGCCTTTAGACCAGGGGTGTCAAACTCAAGGCCCGCGGGCTGAATACGGCCCTTGGAGGTACTTTATTCGGCCCCCATGCGAAGGTCTGAAAGGTTTTTGAAAGGTCTGAATCACCAGCAATTCCAAAAGTTGCCTGATGAGCTTTATGCTCAATATGGTCATTTGCAGCACCACACCGAAGTTCGCTGGCTTAGTCGCGGTGCAGTACTTACAAGGTTCTTTGAATTACGTCAAGAAATATAAATGTTCATGCACAATAAAGGGAAAGAAATTAGACAGCTTAGACAGAGGTGGAGTAAGGGACGCATAAAGCTCCTTAGAGCTGCGGGATAACTTTTCTCAAGCGTGCACTTGGAGAAAAGTATAACGATACTGGTTGGGTGACTTTAGCACTGGTGCAGTAACCTCTGTCCCTGGTCGGTACCAGTATGATACTGGGTCGGGAGCAGAAGTGGGTCGGTGACCTTGCTACCGGTTCGGTAGGGGTCCACCGGTTCGCAGTCACCGCGGGTGGTGACATACAAGGATTGCCCACCTGTAAAAGCCACTGGCAAACCACTCAGTCAGTACCATCAATAGGCTGAGGGAAGCCTGACTGTTAGAATGGAGTAACAGCCTTCGCAATGGTGATGCTAAAAAGCTGTCACCAAAACAGCATCAAGATACTGGGGGTTTAAATTGCAGGCAACAACAACCGAAGCCAGTACCTCAGACACGTGACATGTGTGCTGAGCATCATGTTGCAGACCGGCATGTGCATAGTATCTATAAAAACAGAAAAAAACACAATGAAAAAGACTTGTATAATGCTAAATACCAAAAATGACAAAGAAAATAAACTCCAGCCAATGTTATGCAGCCTGGGGGAGAGCAAAGTC
>NW_024474665.1:0-8401 GCF_017654505.1 Polyodon spathula
ATCCGACATATGTTGCTGGTTCCCTGGGAAGGAGCGACTCGAGCCGCTGGCTTCATGTAGGGCACAAGGCCGCAGCAGGATGTAAATAGCAACAGGCTATAGTGCACACAATACGTGCAATAGAACATTATTACAGTGATTAGTTTAAATATCATATATAATTTGAATAAAACACAACAAATGTGAAATATATACAGACAGAAGCAACAAAGTACTTATCTGAACAATGCTCTCCAATCAGGTCAGTCTTGAAAGGAAAAATGGTGCTGAGATCTGTGAGTGCAGTCCCTTTTGATACCTCAGGGGCGGAGATGAATGTGTCTCACAGGCTTAGTGAGTAGTTTTGGCATACAATTTTCAGGATGCGGGTTTGGTAATGGTTACATTTCGTACTTGAAAGGAAACCAAGTAATGAAATGTAGACGGCAGTTGTGTAAGTAGACTGAAAATGATTTCTCGTGTTATTTTTTGGGCTACAGAGACAACGCTGAAAAATATATTAGCAAACAAAATAACCTGTACATATTATACAGTGTAGGATTAAACTAAGGAGCCTGAAATATTTGGGCAATGAAGGGATACATCAATATTCTGAACAGAATCAAATGACCACCATTCCAGTTATCCTTAGAGTAAATATGGCTTCTTTTTCTTCATCAATTTGGATATATACAGTGCCTTGCAAAAGTATTCAGACCCCTGACCAATTCTCTAATATTACCAAATTAGAAATGGTACATTGAAATTTTGTTCTGTTTGATATTTTATTTTTAAACACTGAAACTCAGAATCAATTATTGTAAGGTGACACTGGTTTTATGTTGCGAAATATTTTTAAGAAAAATAAAAAACTGAAATATCTTGCTTGCATAAGTATTCAACCCCTGTGCTGTGGAAGCTCCCAGTTTGCACCGATGAAAGAAATTGCCCTAATGAGGACACAATTACCTTACCATTGGCCTCCACCTGTGAAACATTAAAGTTGCTATCACATTTTCTGGATAAAAACCCCACTGTTGAAGGATCATTAGTAAGGCTGTGAATCTGAAGGAAAATGAAGATCAAAGAGCATTCTACAGAAGTTAGAGATAAAGTAATACAAATGCATAGATTAGGGAAAGGGTACAAAATAATATCCAAGTGTTTGGATATTTCAGTGAGCACAGTTGGATCAATAATCAGGAAATGGAAGCTGCATCACACCACCCAGGCACTGCCAAGAAAAGGCCATCCCTCAAAACTCAGCACTCCAACAAGAAGGAGACTTGTGAGAGAAGCCACAGAGAGGCCAACAATCACTTTGAAGGAGCTACAGAGTTCAGTGGCTGGGAGTGGAGTAATGGTGCACCAGTCAACCATAAGAAGAAGAGATACATCATCCCTACAGTGTAGTATGGTGGTGGCAGCATCATGCTGTGGGGATGCTTCTCATCAGCAGGGACTGGGCATCTTGTTACAATTGAAGGAAGAATGGATGGAGCAAAATACAGGAAAATACTGCAAAATAATCTACTTCAGTCCGCTAAAAAACTGAAGCTTGGGAGGAAATTCACCTTTCAGCAGGACAATGATCCCAAGCACAAGGCCAAAGCAACACTGGAGTGGCTCAAGAACAAAAAGGTGAATGTCCTACAGTGGCCCAGTCAAAGTCCTGATCTCAATCCCATTGAGAATCTGTGGTACTATTTGAAAATTGCGGTCCACAAGCGTCGTCCAACCAACCTGAACAACCTGGAGCAAATCTGCCAAGAAGAATGTGCCAAAATCACTCCGACACTGTGTGCAAAGCTGGTACATACTTACCCCAAAAGACTTAAAGCTGTTATTGCAGCGAAAGGTGGCTCTACCAAATATTAATGTGTGGGGGTTGAATCTTATGCAAGCAAGATATTTCAGTTTTTTTTTTTCTTAAAAATATTTCCCAACATAAAACCAATGTCACCTTACAATAACTGATTTTGAGTTTAAGTGTTTTAAAATAAAATATCGAACAGAACAAAATTTCAATGTACCATTTGTAATTCAGTAATATGACAGAATTGGTCAGGGGTCTGAATACTTTTGCAAGGCACTGTAGGTTCAGAAGGGGAGTATTAAAAATTCTAACTATAACTATAAATATTCTTTACTACATTGTCTCCATACCCTTGCCATTCTCTTCTCCAGGTCTTGGGTTCCTTGTCGTGTCTGTAGAAAAAACAACAGTCACAGGGCTATTTGCAAATGAAAATTCTTAAAATGCTACAGTAATATGACCCGTCATATTTATTACTTTATGTATTTATTACAGTTCCTGCCACAAAACACTTGAAAAAGTAAATCATCTTTCTCTTAGATCCACTGTCCATTGATCTCACGCCCACAAGCTTTGTTATGTGGAACCCACTGATGTCCTCAGGACCATGCTACAGGCAAGCACCTAGGCCTTGCAGCTTTGCTAATTAAACATGATGCAGTTTGCTGGAAAGCAAGCAGACTTACGTGAGACACTGAAGCCAAACACCCCTTCGTACTCTCTGAGAAGCCTCTTGAGCAGAGTGCTCTTCCCTGCTCCGGAAGGCCCGCTCAGCACCACCGGTCTTGGTCCTGCCATTGCTAACACAGGAACAAAAATAAGGGCATCAGTGCTTGCTCATATCAATACCTAACCGTCAACATTCGCAAACACCTGGATATTTAATGTCTACAGTAGGATGTTTTATATCTGGCTATATTTGGGGAAACCCCTAGTGTCTTGTTTTGAATCCCTTTTTAGTTGGTACAGCATTTTGTTTGTGTTGCTTTTTAAAAAGGTACCACTATTTCTGTAGTTATCTGCCTAGTTCATAATATTGCTAGAAGTCCAAAAAGAAACAGATCAATATTGAAACTGCACCTTGAAAATACCCACAATAACAATATGTTCAAGTTCTCAAAGCAATGATGTACAGTACAGTAGTGCTAATAATCCAGTTCTCAATCAATATTTACAATGTTTGGATTATTTTTTGTTACAAAGCAAGTACGTCTAATGTTTCTCCATTTTATTAAAACATAGAAAAGTAGTTACCATATTTAGATGCACCCTGTCCTTATATTTTTATAATATTAGTAATTATAAAAACCCTTCTCTTCTTCAATCCTGGAGAGAACACCAAAACTAAACCTGCCTCAGCTTCTGTGCGGCAGTTCAGATGATTTTACTGTGGAGGCACAGGGTATTGCCCCAGTAAGGATTTCCTTCTGCTTGCTCCCAGCCTGAGACACCTGCGCTAGGTTTATGTTTTAGTGCAGTCAACCCAGGACTGGGATTAAACCTCTGAGCTTCAATTCCAAAGCACCTCTACTAAAAACTAAGCCACTGGGTTGGTATGCCAAGCTCTCTAAGCCAGAGAAACGTGTTCAGTACTGTATCAAAAGTTCTTGTGAACCCCAACAAAAACCAAGATCTAAAGACTCCTATTATGCAACATTTCTAACAAATCGGGATTTTACTATCTGTGTAGCAGGAAATAGTTAGAGTAGCGAAAACAGCTACAAAGTGCATTTTTAGTTTTCAAGTGCCTGTGCTCAAGCTGTAGACAGTATTTAGCTTTACTCATTTTTGGATATACAGTACCTTTATCAAAACGTGAATACAATTCTGTATTTTTTATTCAGAATGATTGATGTAAAAAAGCAGCAGAGAAGGCTGGTTTCAGTCCCTGATCAGAACTAATCTTGACTACCTAATGCAATGTTAGGTAAAGTAATCCCAGATTAGTGAAATCAGGGTCTGTGGAACCAGGCTTTAATGTTCCTAGAAACCAAAAACTTCTATCCAAAGCAACATCTAATATACATTTATATTGAATCAACAGCAAACAATAAGGGGCAAGTGAGTGGATGTTGTAAAGCTAATGAGAGGTAAGAACATGCTTTTGAGAGCCTTGGTTCTTAGACCGTTAGATGTACAGAATATGAAAGTAATTGCTATCTGGTAAACTACATAACCCTCTTTGTGATTTCACAAGACATTTCCACAAACAGCAACTGCACATCAGTGAAATAATGAAATCTGCCACCAAATACAAGTTTTTGAATGGACTCTTAAACACATTCTAATTTGACTCTCCAATCAGTAACAGGAGTGCTTGATAGGCATTAACATTTGATCACAAAGATTGAGAAAAATCCAATAATTATCATAGTGAACCTATTTAAAATTTCCTTTTTTTACTGAAGTGAAGTGCAAAATTCATAAATACACCGTACAGACACACACACACACACACACAATAGCACTATGCCGGCCCTTGGTATTAAATGATTTGTTGATTAGCTCAGACTGTTCTTCACTTTTAATTCTATTGGATTTAAGTGCTGCCTTTGATACTGTGGCCCACTCCCCCCCAAGTTTGGTAGTATTGTGTAGTTTTATCATGGTTTAGGTCATATCTTTCTAATAGGTGTCAGTTTGTCTCAACTGGGGGAAGACAAGTCACCATTGTCTCAAGCAGTCTGTCTAACTGATCTAGCTGCTCTTCATTTTTTTTTCTAACAGACACCAACAGAGAATAGAATGTATAAAACTGACGTGTATAAAAAGTCCATGCTGCTACTGTTTCCTGCTTCCTCTTTTACAAATCCAACACAACAGATAATAATACCTCAGTAACCTGTGCTTAAGAATGCACCACAGCAATCTAGGAAAATAATTCTCTCCAACCATCACAGAAAACAAGCACTCTAGGAAAAATACTGTAATTCCACTCAACACCATGGAGCTCTATAACAGTCAAGGACAGAGAACTTTACATAACAGGGCAGGCTGGTAAACGTCTCTCAGGTATGGTTACATAATCAAAGAATTATAAAATCACAGTGTAATGTAAAGTGTTCAAAAAAAAAAAAAAAAAAAAAAAAAAAGTCATTTGCTAGTACTAAGTTTTTTTTGTGATTTTAATAAAAAAAGTACATGTCTCTAAATTCCAGTTCAAATATCTCTTGTACAAGAGGAGAATCAATGCACATTGTATTAACTTCTATAACATACTGACACATACATTTGTTTATCCTTCTGTACAACTGCTTAGCACTGTACACATATGTAAATAACATTTCAATTTCACACAATTTTAACATTTAAAGCCTCATTACTTTATGGACAACTTGCTTAGTTTGTTTCAAATTGACCTGTCGGCTCACATGCAAAGACTGTACCCTTTTGTAAGAAAAAGATTTAGCTATTCCTTAGTCATACATGGATCCATTAGAAACCAGATTTCCTTACCTTTCTGTATATCAAAGCTTGAGTAAAGAGGCTGCTGCAGTTCTGAATGAATGGAATAGTAGCACTGAACTGGGGCCAGTGAGTGTTTCTGTGTGTCTGTATGTGTGTGTGCGTGCGTGCGTGCGTCTGAGAGAGCCTGCTGCCAGCTCTAATCAACATGTCCTTGTTTCACACTACGTAGCCAATGAAAATCTCTGTCATTGACCATCTGCTAATCTGTTACACATGTGCGGGTTATGCAGTTCAGGGGTGGAAATACTAGCATACCGATGTCTTTTAATATCACTCTCCCATCCCAACCACTTAAAACTATTGAAAAAAATATTGAACAAAAGACGAAGTGTAGACTTCACAAGCACTAGAAAGTAAAAGTGTATGATGTTGCTAAAGTATATGATGCAAAAAATAAGAATGAACTCTTCTGCCATGTATTTAGCAGGTAAATGCACACTATAAAGGGGTATGCTAGTTTGAACTAACAAATTACCTGACAATCTGAACGAAGTTCATAAAATATAGTACAAACGCCTAGCATCAACCTCCAATTGACTATGACTAACGCTTACTCTACTGAATGCTTGTCTGCTTCATATTTGACCCTAAAATTAACTAGGGGTGTGTGGGTTAGATTATTTGAGTACTTTAAATAATTATAATTACTCGAGCACTAATTTATTACTCAAGTACTCGAAAAAATGTAAATAATATCTCTTCATGAATGTAAGTTCAATATATTTTAGTGACCCGGACAGTTCAGGTTGGCAGACATGTTTCATCTGGTCCTGCACATTCACATTATCTGTACTGTTCCGGGGTGGGGCCATACCACTAGTTTCGGTAGAGTGTGTGTGTGTAAGCTCCCCCCCCCATGAGAGTAGTGGTCCACTCTCCTCAGCGTGTGTGTGTGTGGGGAACACACCGGCATGGTGCCAGATCTCAACCCAACACATTCGTAGGGGGGCTTCCGATCGGGAGTCGCTCGAGCTCTCATACCAAACCAGGTAAGAGGAGACGCACACAACACAACACTTGTGTGTCTGGAATAAAGTGAGCGGGAAAGTGAGCGAGTTTTTAGGATAGACAGAAGGAAGGATTTGTTGTTTTTGTGGTGTGGTCCTGACCCAAACACGGACCCTATTTAATTAATAAAGTAGTTTTGTTAGCGCCTGAATCCCGTCTCCGTCTCCTGCTTTGGGCCTCAAGACCAGGGGTCATTACAATTGGTTTATTCACGTATACCACCTTCACACTAGCCACGGAAGTCATTTTGACGGTTTGAGGTTTTCAAATTTTAAATACCTCTGCATATCTGAAAATTATGTAGTTTTATGTTTAAGACTTTTCCTAAATACAGTACAGTGCCGAGAAAAAAAGGTGTGAAACTAATGCTAATGATGGAAAATTCCATAGTTTTACCAGGACTCCTTCTAGGCCCCACCCTATATAAATATCAGAAACTTTGTGAGTTTGGTCTTCATCATACAGGTGTATGGAAACACGTCATACCACGATCATAAGAAATCTCTGAGGACCTCAGAAAAGCAGTTATTGATGTTCATTAGTCTAGAAAGGGTTACAAAACCATTCTAAGGATTTGGGGCTCCACCAATACACTGTCAGACAGATAGTCTACAAATGAAGAAAGTTCAAGACCAGAGTCACGCTACCCAGGAGCAGTCGTCCTACCAAAAACTCTCCAAGAACAAACCGGAAAATCATCAAGAAAGTCACAAAGAACCCCAGAGTAACATCCAAGGATCTGCAGGTCACTCTCACTGTGGCTAATGTGAGTGTTCATCACTCAACTATCAGAAAAAGACAGAACAAGAATGGTGTTCATGGAAGGGTAGCCAGGAGGAAACCACTGCTCTCTAAAATGAACATTGCTGCCCATCTGAAGTTTGCCGAAGAGCACATTGATGATCCACAAGACTTCTGGAACAAAGTTCTCTGGACAGACGAGTCAAAGGTAAAACTTTTTGGCCTCAATGAGAAATGTTGTTTGGCGAAAACCAAACACTGCGTTCGAACAGAAGAACCTCATCTCAACTGTCAAGCATGGTGGTGGGAGTTTGATGGTTTGGGGCTGCTTTGCTGCATCAGGACCAGGACGACTTGCCATCATTGAAGGAACAATGAATTCTGCACTGTATTCGAAGATTTCTAGAGGAGAGTGTCAGGCCATCTGTCCGTGAGCTGAAGCTGAATCAAAAGTGGATCGTGCAGCAAGACAGTGATCCTAAACATCCAAGCAGATCTACAAAAGAATGGCTGAAGAAGAAGAAATTCTATGCATTAGAATGGCCTAGTCAAAGTCGGACCTAAACCCCATCAATCGAAATGTGGTGGCAGGACCTGAAGCGAGCTGTCCAATCAAGGAAGCCCTCAAATATTACTGAGCTGAAGCAGTTCTGTAAGGAGTAATGGACCAAAATTTAATACAATTGCAACTTTGCTTTCATTTCCCAGCCGCTTTTTCTGTGTGTTGCAGCTGTGCAATGCATTTTTGTAGGGCGAACACACAATTACCAATTTTCACTAAAGGTAAGGCTGTACTTACACCCCCTTGCGAAACACAATGCTATGCCATTCTGGTTTCCCAAACGTGTTGGGAACACCTGTGCCACTAACCCCTCCATAAGTAGGCAAGTTTAAAAAAAAAAAAACAACCCCACAACACCACTACCACTCAACTTTAAAACAGTTTTATTTGCACTGTAAACCAAGGCTCCAATGCGCCGCCAGGACCTTCTTTTGTGTTTCCCGGGTCGGCTTCACCGTAACCAGACCGTGGTCTTCGTTTGATTTTCTTGTAGCCCGTACCTATCAGGATGACCACAAGACACAACCAAACACTGGCTACCCAATTTCCGTTACATAACGCCTACCCAAAACACATTAGTGTTACTTCAGTGAAATGATTTACTTTTAAAATGCACTGAACACTATAAAAATATATGTTTGAGATTTTACTGTATTGTTTTTAATTTTAGCAAGGGGCTACCGTATGATGATGAAAAGCTTTTTGGGGGTGAAGGTGGGAGCCCCACTATAGAATCTGATGGGATTAAACTGCCTATATATATATATATATAGATATCTAGACACCCCCACACCCCCACACACACCACACCCACACACCCACACACA
>NW_024474666.1:0-3271 GCF_017654505.1 Polyodon spathula
ACCCCCACCCAGATTCTACCAGAGAACCGATGACTCGGCAGCAGCCCAGCAACACGGTCCAGGAGAACCTACCAGGTCCACAGATACATCGACACGGACAAAAAGAACACATACTGGAGCCTACAAACTAACAAGAACTTTCTCATCATTGGTGACTCCAACCTCCAAAGAATCCCGGACCACACCCAGAGGCACATACAGATTGAAAGCTACCCAGGGGCAAAATTCCTACATGCAGCCAACCTTCTGGACAAAGCCAAAACAGACAGAGGAGTGACCAAAGTGATCCTATCATTTGGAATCAACAACAAGGACCAGAAAGTCAAAGAGACAGCCATCAAAAACCTACAGAAGATGTACAGGTCAGCAAAGAAAACCTTCCCAGCTGCAGAAATCAAAGTGCCACTAGTGAACTTCTCACAAGCACTTGACATGCAGGACCAACGGAACTTGGAGGAACTAAACAGATTCATCTCAGCCAACCTGCCACACATTCCATTGTTACCAACTGAGAACTTCCGAGTCGGCAGAGACAACATCCACTGGACAACCAACACAGCCAAGGATATGCTCCAGCACTGGTGCCAGCATTTAAACTAGGAGACCCCACAAGCCCAAACATCTCCAGGGACGGGGCATCAAACATATTGAACTCCACGATAGACCTACACTAGAAAAAGAGATTTGAAACAAACAAAAAAACAGAAAAATAAATCCAAAAACAGTCAGATGGCCCGTGCACCTTTCTTTCCCTGGAACACCAACCAACCAAGTTAGGTTCCGGGAAACCAATTCCAAGTATCCTAACCCAACCCTAACCCCTAACCCTAACCCTAACCCTAACCTACCCTAACCCTAACCCTAACCCTAACCCTAACCCTAGACCTAACCCTAACCCTAACCCTAAACCGAACCCCTAACCCTAACCCTAACCCTAAACCTAAACCCTAAACCCTAACCCTAACCCTAACCCTAACCCTAACCCAAACCCTAACCCTAACCCTAACCATAACCCTAACCTAACCCAAACCCTAACCCTACACCCTAACCCTAACCCTAACCTAACCCAATAACCCTAACCCTAACCCCCACCTTACCCACACCTAACCCTGAACCCACCCTAACCCTGAACCTAACCCTAAACGCACACCTAACCCTAACCCTTACCTAACCCTCTGCAACCCCACCTAACCCTAACCCTAATCCCACCCTGTACCCCACCCAGAACCCTAACCCTAGACCCTAACCTTAACCTGAACCCTAACCCTAACCCTAAAACCCAACACCCTAACCCACCCTAGACCCTAACCTAACCCCACCCAAGACTAACCCTCAACACGGACAAAAAGAACACAGACTGGAGCCTACAAACTAACAAGAACATTCTCATCATTGGTGACTCCAACCTCCACAGAATCCCGGACCACACCCAGAGGCAAATACAGATTGAAAGCTACCCAGGAGCAAAATTCCTACATGCAGCCAACCTTCTGGACAAAGCCAAAACAGACAGAGGAGTGACCAAAGTGATCCTATCATTTGGAATCAACAACAAGGACCAGAAAGTCAAAGAGACAGCCATCAAAAACCTACAGAAGATGTACAGGTCAGCAAAGAAAACCTTCCCAGCTGCAGAAATCAAAGTGCCACTAGTGAACTTCTCACAAGCACTTGACATGCAGGACCAACGGAACTTGGAGGAACTAAACAGATTCATCTCAGCCAACCTGCCACACATTCCACTGTTACCAACTGAGAACTTCCGAGTCGGCAGAGACAACATCCACTGGACAACCAACACAGCCAAGGATATGCTCCAGCACTGGTGCCAGCATTTAAACTAGGAGACCCCACAAGCCCAAACATCTCCAGGGACGGGGCATCAAACATAGTGAACTCCACGATAGACCTACACTAGAAAAAGAGATTTGAAACAAACAAAAAAACAGAAAAATAAATCCAAAAACAGTCAGATGGCCCGTGCACCTTTCTTTCCCTGGAAAACCAACCAAGTGTAGGGTTCTCAGGGAAACAAAGTTCATACCTAACCCTAACCCTAACCCTAACCCTTAACCCTAAACCCTAACCCTAACCCTAACCCTAACCCTAACCCTAACCCTAACCCTAACCAGAAAAAAAGACACGAACACTCCTTTAAGCGTATTGAGCAAAATTGACCATCTATATCAGGCTCTCAAGCAGGCTGTGAATGTGGTAGGAGGCTGAAAATTGGTACAGACTAACTGTAATACATGCAGATAATCACTGCTGAAGTACACGTTTGTGGACCTTTTGCTTCCGTTGCTGTATCTATCCTTAGTTGGCATATTTCACTGTATTGTGCTATACTTGAAAATGTCAATTTTGAAGTGTTTTTTCAGCCATGCAACCACATAGAAACTCAATTTGAAGGGATTTGGTATTAGAATTACAGTCTGTAGCTGATCCCAGTGTTTCTGGAAGGATTCCTGCAAAAATTGATTTATAACAGAAAAAAGACACGAACACTGCTTTAAGCGTATTGAGCAAAATTGACCATCTATGTCAGGCTCTCAAGCAGGCTGTGAATGTGGTAGGAGGCTGAAAATTGGTACAGACTAACTGCAATACATGCAGATAATCACTGCAGAAGTACAAGTTTGTGGACCTTTTGCTTCCGATGCTGTACCTATCCTTAGGTAGCACATTTCACTGTATTGTGCTATACTTGAAAATGTCAATTTTGAAGTGTTTTTTCAGCCATGCAACCACATAGAAACTCCATTTGAAGGGATTTGGTATTAGAATTACAGTCTGTAGCTGATCCCAGTGTTTCTGGAAGGATTCCTGCAAAAATTGATTTATAACAAGAAAAAAGACACGAACACTGCTTTAAGCGTATTGAGCAAAATTGACCATCTATGTCAGGCTCTCAAGCAGGCTGTGAATGTGGTAGGAGGCTGAAAATTGGTAAAGACTAACTGCAATACATGCAGATAATCACTGCAGAAGAACAAGTTTGTGGACCTTTTGCTTCCGATTCTGTACCTGTTTTCTCAGCCATGCAACCACATAGAAACTCCATTTGAAGGGTTCTGTTTTTTTAAATGTTTGCTTTATTTTATATGTTTGTGTTTTGTATGCCGCTGGCACCCGATGTTTTTCTTCCCCCTGTGAGGAGCTTTATGAAGATGTGTTCAAATGTCCTCCATTAACTCCATTAAGTAACTTGTGTTTCTGCTTTCATTGTGACATTGGTGTTGGAGAACTTCATCATGTGGAACAGAATTGT
>NW_024474667.1:0-2314 GCF_017654505.1 Polyodon spathula
TTAACTCCTATTACTCCATCTTGCTTCCCTTGTCTCAGCTACTGTGCTACTTTTCAAGGCCTCACTGACCTACCCTGACTCCAAGCTTCTCCGAAATCACTGCTCAGTACATAGCACTGTTGTTCATCTTCAAGCATGGTTATGCATTCATCACAACCCTGGCCACACAGTCCCATAGGAGCTGCAGTGATGAGTTTCATTGTCAGTCCCTCAGTGTTCATAGAGACCATTCTGTGTGCTGGGACTGTGGCACAGTGTTGTAGAAATCTTCCTTCCTGCATTCCGAGATCATTTGTGCAGGTCTGAGAGAGATTTTCTCAAAAGAGGGGCGGCTGACAGATGTATAACAAGTTTTTTGAAAAGAACACAGAGTTTTCATTGGATGTCGAATTATTCATCGGATATTGGAGCTCCATGACCCCTCGTTTCTGGTTTTATTAGTAACCGTTGTTCTTGCAGCCTCACTGCATTGTGACTGTACAGGTTACAGAAGCGAGTTCATACTGGTGGCTAGTCTGTTCTAATTTATTTTAAAGCAATTGCATTGCTCTGCTTGTTTCTGCCACAACATTATTTTGCCCATGAATCTGCCCTCTTAGACTGCAGAGAAGAAGGGATATAACAGGATAAACTCATTGTGCATTATTACTGCAGAAGTGAACAGACAGAGCATTCACCAGCTATGTATAAGCTTTCCAAAGCAACTACAATTACAAAAACAACACTCTAAATAAGCAGGTTATTATCAGTTAAAAACAACACAGCAAATCTTGTCAGCAGTCGAATATAGCTGGTCTGCTGAGCAGTAGGTTATATTTACAGTACAGCACATGTGTCTCCAGAGCAGTGTGTTATTGCTTGTAAACCACACCACGCTGTATCCTGTGCCCTTGCTAACAGGTAAATACATGAAGGAATGGAAGTGTCACTTGCATTCACTGACTGTAGGGATGGGGCTGGGCTGGCAGCAGGACAGCAGTCTGAGGAACCTCTGCTTTATGGTTTTTTTGTTATGGCTGGGAGGGTTACCTGGAAATCACCAACCAGAACAGAGAGGTTAACAACAAGTCAAACTCACAGGAACGCACTCACGCAAGCACAAACAGAGACACACACACACATGCAGGCACAAACAGAAACGCACACACAAGCAGGCATAAACAGAGATGCGCGCACACACAATGCAGGCATAAACAGACGCACACACACACGCAGGCACAAACAGAAACGCACGCACACACACGCAGGCACAAACAGAAACGCACACACACACACACGCAGAGACAAACAGAAACGCACACACACACGCAGGCATAAACAGAGATGCGCGCACACACAATCCAGGCATAAGCAGAGACGCGCACACACAATGCAGGCATAAACAGAGACGCACACACACAATGCAGGGATAAACAGAGATGCACGCACACACACAGGCACAAACAGAGACACGCGCAAACACAATGCAGGCACAAACAGACGCACGCACTCACACGCAGGCACAAACAGAGACGCACGCAATTACAATGTAGGGACAAACAGAGGCGCACACAATCACAATGCAGGAACAGAGATGCACTCAATCACAATGCAGGCACAAACAGAGACTTGCACAAACACAATGCAGGCATAAACAGAGACTAATTCAAACTTTCCAATTTGGTTTTGATGTGTCTGAAATGAAAGACTTCCTCCTTTGACTAATGCAGTGCTGTGATGGGGGCGTGCTTGAAAAGGATTACAATAACAGTATGCTTTGATTGAATCTACAATTTAGTATTCTACAATGCCTGTGTTACAGCACAGATCCATACCTATCTGGATTGAATTAGCCTCCCCATCTCTACTGGACTCTCAATTACTCCAGATATACTTCTGTCCTCGCCATTACTGTCAGAACTCACATGTGAAGCCTGCCCTCATGATGATGTCATGAGCAGGAGATAATCAAACACAATCTGATTTGAACAGAATCATAACCCCCTCCCCTCCCCCTACCAAACAAAACTCCACTCACACATGCATGCATGCGCATACACACACACGCACATGCACGCAGGCACACGTGCACGCGTGCACACACACACACACGCACGCGCACACAGACATGCACAAAGCAAACTACATGCTGCAATCCCAAAACAAGCAATCTCTTTCTGGATTTGGCATTGTTTGCTGACCTGGCTTTTAGGGTTAGTTATTTATTTTATACATTTTGGAGAAACAGACAAAAAAATAAAATAAAAAAAAACATATAGTACAGTGCAGATTATACATGTAGATATTGTGTGCAAACTTTACTGAAAACCATGTG
>NW_024474668.1:0-7285 GCF_017654505.1 Polyodon spathula
TGTGTTTTACATGTACTAATAACAACATACTGCTCTGCAGACCAAGTCTGTGGTGTCACCACTTCTCTACCGAGTGCAAAAAGCCATTTCATTCAGTAAGAAAAGAACAGGCTGCTGTTTTTGAAGGGCTTCTAAAACCTTTCACAGCACCCACTACAGTATCTTGTGGATCTCTCTCAGTGCTCTCCCTACATTATCTTGTGGATGTGCTCAGTGCTCTCCCTGCAGTATCTTGTGGATTGTGTTCAGTGCTCTCTCTACACTATCTTGTGGATTGTGTTCAGTGCACTCCCTACAATATCTTGTGGATCTCATTCAGTGCTCTCCCTATAGCATATTGTGGATTGTGCTCAGTGCTCTCCCTACAGCATCTTGTGGATCTCACTCAGTGCTCTCCTTATAACATCTTGTGGATTGTGCTCAGTGCTCTCCCTACAGCATCTTGTGGATTGTGTTCAGTGCTCTCTCTACAATATCTTGTGGAATGTGTTCAGTGCTCTCCCTACAGCATCTTGTGGATTGTGCTCAGTGCTCTCCCTACAGCATCTTGTGGATTGTGTTCAGTGCTCTCTCTACAATATCTTGTGGATTGTGTTCAGTGCTCTCTCTACAGTATCTTGTGGATTGTGCTCTCCCTACTCAGTGCTCTCCCTACAGTATCTTGTGGATTGTGCTCAGTGCTCTCTCTACAGTATCTTGTGGATTGTGCTCAGTGCTCTCCCTACAGTATCTTGTGGATGCTCAGTGCTCTCCCTACAGTATCTTGTGGATTGTGCTCAGTGCTCTCTCTACAGTATCTTGTGGATTCAGTGCTCTCTCTCATCTTGTGGATCTCACTCATCTCCCTACAGTATCTTGTGGATTGTACTCAGTGCTCTACCCAGCTCCATTCACACTGTGTTCCAGTTCTCACACAGCTGAGTTTTCATGACTCCACTCCCTTTCGTACTTTGCTTCCTCATTTGCTAGAAGTCCCATATTCCAGGAAGTGAAGTTGCTCATTACAGCCTCACTCGCTAATGCCATGCTATAAAGGAGCACTTCACTTCAGCTGTGTATGCAAGGAGTCTCTTCTAAGACAGTTTATTCTTTGTAAGTAATGACCAAAGCATTCACATCCCTCAATATGATGCAGAGAGACATATTTACTAAGTGTTTACTCCTGTCTTTAATTAACTCCTTTTTTTAAGAGGTAAAACATCTGTTAGTTTTACAAAACTAGAACCAAACAACTAAGTAATATAATCCAAGTTCTCAGATTGAGATTCTCTTCAACTCCTCTGCTATCCACATCTTCCACCTTCTACCTCTCTCTCTGACAGTCTTGTTTTCACTTCTGCCTTCCTCAAACATGTCATTGGAGACTCACCGTCACGTCGTGACCTCCCCCCCCCATACACACAGCCGACGATCAGGATGGGGAGTCTGTGTCCCAATACCAGAGTGCCCACCCCCCTCTCTGTGATCAGCAGCCAGACAGATAGCGATTTAGAGAAGGACAGCAAGGACCTTATGCCAGGCTCAATCAAACACTCACTCCACTAATGAAAGATGTCAAACTGCTCGGCGCAGAGATTGATCACCTGACTGTTAACCTACACACAAACTGCATATCTACACTAAGAAACTGTATTGGACTCAACCTGAGACTCACTGTCACATCATTAGTCTCCCAGGGTTTGTGTGGATCGCTGTTCTCTATCTCTATCCCTTACTGCAGGAGAAGTCAATCAGACTCAGAAAGTGCAGGAGCTTTAGTGAGCTGAAGATAACAAGCAGGATCAGAATCCCACCGTCTGCAAGCCTTCCACTTAACATTCCTCTTTAAAAAAAAAAAAAAGCATTGGAAAGATCTGTGTGGTGTCCTCCTCTCCCATTGCCCTCTCCCTCCTCCCCAGAGTGAAAATAAAATGCAAAAGTAAAATAGCTTAGCAGGCTCTGCCCCCATAGGCAACTGTCTGTAGAAGCTGCTATAAATAATACTAATCAGACTACAATATCACTCCTCTGAACTGGATACACGGGGCGTCTTACATTTGCTGCTGCTGCTTGATGGTTTCAAAAGTCAAAAAATAAATTAATAAATTAAACAACTACTTTTTGGTAAGAAATAAACTTCCAAACTTAACCCAGCCCCTTTCTCCACTGAGATCAGGGATGTTAATATCCCAGCCTCTTTCTCCACTGAGATCAGGGATGTTAATATCCCAGCCTCTTTCTCCACTCCGAGGAGATCAGGGATGTTAATATCCCAGCCTCTTTCTCCACTGAGATCAGGGATGTTAATATCCCAGCCTCTTTCTCCACTCCGAGGAGATCAGGGATGTTAATATCCCAGCCTCTTTCTCCATTCCGAGGAGATCAGGGATGTTAATATCCCAGCCTCTTTCTCCACTGAGATCAGGGATGTTAATATCACAGCCTCTTTCTCCACTACGAGGAGATCAGGGAATTTATTTTTCCATAGAAAGTGATAACCAAGATTTTGTGGGTCTCTGTCCACTTTCCCCACTTTAGAGGTCTCCTACGTTGGGGAGTCAGGAGAGCAGCTGCAGAGGAACAGTTTACTGCACGGGGTCCTCTCCTGCATGGCACACCAACATTGAACTATATGGATATGTATGAAATTCCTTTTTCTGTGTTGTGTATCTACCATATAACGATGAGGAGAGTCAGTGACTGGATCCCTGGAGAGCCCTTCTCTAGTCACCACTGACTCAAACCCCTGTCACTCTCTCTATATGGAGAAGGTAAGGCTGACTCGGACAATCAGCAGTCAGAAGGTAAAGACTGGTTTTCAAAGAGAATTATAGTAACTGTATAAATCAGGAAGCTAATAAGTGAACTGCTTCTTCCGGCAACTTTGTTTTATTGCTATTTTATCACTACAATTGTTTTTAACTACTTGACTAAAGACCCAATTACACAGAAGCACAGGTCATGTGTAACTTTAGTAGTGTGCTACTGCAGTCATCCTCCAGAGGGCAGTATTGATTCTTACTAAATCACACAGTCCAGCCAAACAAAGTTCAGCACAATATGGGGGCTTCGTGATTTAAACTTGTAGAAATAAAACTGATGTAGTGTGAAAAATAAAAATGAGTTAGTTGTGTGTTTAAATGGATTTATGGGTTTTGGTTTTCCAGAGAGCAGAATATGTAAGGGTTTAAAGGTCACATTTAAAGGTTGCCGCTTTGCATTAATAAAATGTCCGGTTGCAGGAGGACTTCTTTTCAGTGAGTGGAGCTCTTCTCATGCTAATGCACATCACGTAGAACCACCTCATTCTATTCCAGATCATGCACCAGGCTGCAGTGTATTAACAGCCAAGGTCCCCTGCCAGCCAGCAGTCAGCCTGAGTGGATGGGTTAATCAGCCCTATCACTGCGGATTTACTGCTAAACTGTTTGCTCGGTGCGCAGGTGAACTGTAGTCCCCATCGATTGGGTAGGGCTGTTCAAAGTGAGCCCTGTCACCTCTCACAGGCTGCTTCTCTTCAGAGGTCAGTGAGCCCTGTCACCTCTCACAGGCTGCTTCTCTTCAGAGATCAGTGAGCCCCCTGTCACCTCTCACAGGCTGCTTCTCTTCAGAGGTCAATGAGCCCTGTCACCTCTCACAGGCTGCTTCTCTTCAGAGATCAGTGAGCCCTGTCACCTCTCACAGGCTGCTTCTCTTCAGAGGTCAGTGAGCCCTGTCACCTCTCACAGGCTGCTTCTCTTCAGACTTCAATGAGCCCTGTCACCTCTCACAGGCTGCTTCTCTTCAGAGATCAGTGAGCCCTGTCACCTCTCACAGGCTGCTTCTCTTCAGAGATCAGTGAGCCCTGTCACCTCTCACAGGCTGCTTCTCTTCAGAGATCAGTGAGCCCTGTCACCTCTCACAGGCTGCTTCTCTTCAGAGATCAGTGAGCCCTGTCACCTCTCACAGGCTGCTTCTCTTCAGAGATCAGTGAGCCCTGTCACCTCTCACAGGCTGCTTCTCTTCAGAGATCAGTGAGCCCTGTCACCTCTCACAGGCTGCTTCTCTTCAGAGATCAGTGAGCCCTGTCACCTCTCACAGGCTGCTTCTCTTCAGACTTCAATGAGCCCTGTCACCTCTCACAGGCTGCTTCTCTTCAGAGATCAGTGAGCCCTGTCACCTCTCACAGGCTGCTTCTCTTCAGAGATCAGTGAGCCCTGTCACCTCTCACAGGCTGCTTCTCTTCAGAGATCAGTGAGCCCTGTCACCTCTCACAGGCTGCTTCTCTTCAGAGATCAGTGAGCCCTGTCACCTCTCACAGGCTGCTTCTCTTCAGAGGTCAGTGAGCCCTGTCACCTCTCACAGGCTGCTTCTCTTCAGAGATCAGTGAGCCCTGTCACCTCTCACAGGCTGCTTCTCTTCAGAGATCAGTGAGCCCTGTCACCTCTCACAGGCTGCTTCTCTTCAGAGATCAGTGAGCCCTGTCACCTCTCACAGGCTGCTTCTCTTCAGAGGTCAGTGAGCCCTGTCACCTCTCACAGGCTGCTTCTCTTCAGAGGTCAATGAGCCCTGTCACCTCTCACAGGCTGCTTCTCTTCAGAGATCAATGAGCCCTGTCACCTCTCACAGGCTGCTTCTCTTCAGAGATCAGTGAGCCCTGTCACCTCTCACAGGCTGCTTCTCTTCAGAGATCAGTGAGCCCTGTCACCTCTCACAGGCTGCTTCTCTTCAGAGATCAGTGAGCCCTGTCACCTCTCACAGGCTGCTTCTCTTCAGAGGTCAGTGAGCCCTGTCACCTCTCACAGGCTGCTTCTCTTCAGAGGTCAATGAGCCCTGTCACCTCTCACAGGCTGCTTCTCTTCAGAGATCAGTGAGCCCCCTGTCACCTCTCACAGGCTGCTTCTCTTCAGAGGTCAATGAGCCCTGTCATCTCTCACAGGCTGCTTCTCTTCAGAGGTCAATGAGCCCCCTGTCACCTCTTACAGGCTGCTTCTCTTCAGAGATCACATCAACGCATTCTGCTTTAATGCGAGGTAGGTAGATGTGCAGAATCATGTTTAACATTCCCTTTAGGATTCCTGCTGCAATTACATCATTCAGCCTTGTTGTGGCCCTATATGCTAAAAAAGAACACACATTGTTTCTCATTCCTGATTGCTTTCTAGTAGTAAACAGACATCCAGCTAGGGATGAATGTTAAACGGACTCCAATTTATTCTAAAGTCCTGGAACAGTGAAACAGGATAATGGAAGACAGCTGCTGGATGCCCCCAGGCAGTGAACACTAGAGGAGAGATTGAGTGTGCTCCTTGGACCATTGGTGTAGCCAGAAATTTCTTGCCATTAGCTGCAGAGTCACAACAATGTCTCACCCCAAAGACGGAGCACAAAGAGGTTAAGTGACTTGCTCAGGGTCACACAATGAGTCAGTGGCTGCACTGGGATTTGAACTAGAGACCTCCTGGTTATAAGCCCATTTCTCTTAACCTCTGGACCACAGCCTCTTCTTAGTCTTGTTATGTTCCAGTTGTACACACTTCCCTATTTAATTGTATGGAACATTTCCTTTAATGTTTAGATATTAAATTAGAGATTATTTCATCTCAAATGGCACTATATTGTAACAGTTTCAGTTCTTTAATAATGCAAACACTATTTCTGGGCAAGCTTTTATGTGATGCCTAGATGTCAATGCCTAGAGTTTAAACGTTTATAAAACAAAATGAACATACCATCTCTAGCTAACTATGAATATAGATTATTATTTAACTAAACAGTAGCTATATCCTTTACTTTGTTTCTCAAAACATCGACATTGGAAACAATAATCCTTGGTTTAAATAACGCTTAACAGTTTTATTTATTAGACTAGAGTCTGTACACTTTCAATAGGGACAGATCTTTCTGTCTCTGTATTCCTCAATACATTAAAAACAGGTGCGTTAGTGGCACTGATGAGCGGGTCAGTGTGCAAGAACCCCACTAACAGTGATAAGACCCTCCAGCACTAACGAAACACATTAAAGCAGACAAACAGTCTAGCTGGAGAGGCACACCCACGCCGCAGGCTCTGAACCCAGCCTGCATTCAAAACAGGGTCACCTCAGCTGGACTCAGCTGTGGGACTGGGAAGAGAACAAACATTCTCACTGGACTGCATACTGCACACAGCAGAGGGATTGGATAGGAGGCAGTGTGGTTAAGAACATAAGAACATAAGAAAGTTTACAAACGAGAGGAGGCCATTCGGCCCATCTTGCTCATTTGGTTGTTAGTAGCTTATTGATCCCAGAATCTCATCAAGCAGCTTCTTGAAGGATCCCAGGGTGTCAGCTTCAACAACAGTACTGGGGAGTTGATTCCAGACCCTCACAATTCTCTGTGTAAAAAAGTGCCTCCTATTTTCTGGTCTGAATGCCCCTTTGTCTAATCTCCATTTGTGACCCCTGGTCCTTGTTTCTTTTTTCAGGCTGAAAAAGTCCCTTGGGTCGACACTGTCAATACTTTTTAGAATTTTTAATGCTTGAATTAGGTCACCATGTAGTCTTCTTTGTTCAAGACTGAACAGATTCAATTCTTTTAGCCTGTCTGCATATGACATGCCTTTTAAGCCCGGAATAATTCTGGTCGCTCTTCTCTGCACTCTTTCTAGAGCAGCAATATCTTTTTTATAGTGAGGTGACCAGAACTGCACACAATATTCAAGATGAGGTCTTACTAGTGCATTGTACAGTTTTAACATTACTTCCCTTGATTTAAATTCAACACTTTTCACAATGTATCCGAGCATCTTGTTAGCCTTTTTTATAGCTTCCCCACATTGTCTAGATGAAGACATTTCTGAGTCAACAAAAACTCCTAGGTCTTTTTCATAGATTCCTTCTCCAATTTCAGTATCTCCCATATGATATTTATAATGTACATTTTTATTTCCTGCGTGCAGTACCTTACACTTTTCTCTATTAAATGTCATTTGCCATGTGTCCGCCCAGTTCAGAATCTTGTCTAGATCGTTTTGAACGACCTTTGCTGCTGCAACAGTGTTTGCCACTCCTCCTACTTTTGTGTCGTCTGCAAATTTAACAAGTTTGCTTACTATACAAGAATCTAAATCATTAATGTAGATTAGGAATAGCAGAGGACCTAATACTGATCCCTGTGGTACACCACTGGTTACCACACTCCATTCTGAGGTTTTTCCTCTAATCAGTACTTTCTGTTTTCTACATATTAACCACTCCCTAATCTATGTACATGCGTTTCCTTGAATCCCAACTACATTCAGTTTGAGAATTAATCTTTTGTGCAGGACTTTGTCATAAGTTTT
>NW_024474669.1:0-11240 GCF_017654505.1 Polyodon spathula
CTGGAAATCTAAATTAACCATGTCATATGCTTTGCAAATATCCATTATTCCCGGTTCTGGAGGGACTGAATCGAAGCTCTGGTAGACGGAAACATTTCCCCACACTTGAAGGACAAGGTCAGAACCAGAGCTTCCTAAGCCAGTCGAGGTTTCTAAATAAGCTCACATATACTGAAATGATATTCCGCGGAAGGGTTTGACAGGTTTTTGTGAGAAAATTTCAAGGTACTTGTGGCAGAGTGCCCGCCCCTGTGTGTATTTTGTGTTATGAGTTGTGTGTTAATGTTGGTATATAGTCATTGGTGCACGGGATATAAACGGGTCTGTGTAACACGAGTGTTTAAAATGTATATTTGTATTTTGTCACGAGGATTGCACAGCACTTCGTCTGCAAGTAAAACGTAATAATATGTGAGCACAGGGAATTGTACTTTATTAATTCACATGCAGTTGTACCGCGGCTGCAATTGAAAGATTGATTCGCAATCGAGTCTCGGTACAGCTGCATGTTTTTCACCCACTCGGGGTTGTGTGTTCGGTGAGTGGAGAACAGGATAAGAGACGGAGGTAATAATTGTGATAATTGTAATAGTGTTAAGTTAAATATCTGCTCACCGTGTTTGTCTGTATAGTCCGTTTTGTTTGTTTTTTGTTTTGGCGACGAGTGCCGTGTCCTGTGTTTTTGTTTGTTACAACCTTTTTATTTACTGTTCTGTTCACTCATTAAATGCTGAGCGAAACCATTCGCTCAGCTCCACCAAACTCCACCTCTCTCTTTGTTTATTTCCTGTTCCTGTTTCTGGTCTGATGTCCCCCACTCCAGCCGTCTTTGTGACACGTGGTGTCATTGTGGGATTACCAGCGCCTCCTAGATGCAGACCAGAGCAGGAACTGCAGTTTCTTGTTTAAAAAAAATAAAAAATATGGAAAGCTGGAGAGACCTGGAGGAGCTCCTCAGTGGTCTGGAGGACCAAGGCTGGTGCCTTGCCTGCGGGGTGTACGGGCACGTGGTGGCTGTCTGCCCCTTCCAAGAGGAGGAGGAGGAACTGGCCCAGGAGAGGAAGGTGAGGAGAAGGAGGCAGAGAAGGGGAAAGGGGAAGAGGAAGGCAGAGCGTCCACCGCCCAAGTCTCCACCAGCAGGAATAAAGCGGTTTCTGGGGGAGTTGTTTTCACCTCTTGCGGAGACCAAAGCGTGGAGGTAAGGAGGGCCAAATCCTCCACAGCCCAGAGGGGAGGGGCGAGTGCACCCCACTGGTGTCACTGCAGGAGCGTTTTTCTAAATCCTCAAAAGTAATGACTAAAGCTAAGGTTTACAATTTTAGAAAAGCAAACTATGAAGGTATGAAACAGAGACTAACAGAAGTAGATTGGAGTAAAATAGAGAAAACACCCACAGAAGAAGGATGGTTGTTCTTCAAAAACGTAGTACTAGAGGCGCAAAACAATTATATCCCTAAAGTAGACAAATCTAAATGTAAAACTAAATTGCCAAAATGGTTTAATAGATCAATTAAAAAAAAAATATTCAGTGAAAAAAGGCACTTTACAGAGCATTAAAAAGGGACCAAAAAGAAAGTACACAGAAAGAGTACACAGAACTGCAAATGCAAGTCAAAAAGGAAGTTAGAAAGGCCAAGAGAGAAATAGAAATGAACATTGCTAAGGGAGCTAAAACCAATTCCAAAATGTTTTTCCAATATTACAACAGCAAGAGAACATTCAAAGAGGAGATTAAATGTTTAAGAGATACAAATGGCAAAATCGTAGAGGAAGAAAAAAAAATAGCAAATATGTTAAATGATTACTTTTCACAAGTTTTTACAAAGGAAGATACTGACAACATGCCCCACATGTCATCCAGTTCCTATCCAGTTTTAAATAACTTTAGCATAACTGAGGCAGAAGTGTTAAAGGGACTAGGAGCTCTTAAAATAAACAAATCCCCTGGGCCGGATGAGATCCTCCCAGTAGTACTCAAAGAAATGAAAGAAGTAATTTACAAACCGCTAACCAAGATCATGCAGCAGTCTCTTGACACAGGGGTGGTACCGACAGACTGGAAAATTGCAAACGTAATACCGATCCACAAAAAGGGAAACAAAACTGAACCAGGTAACTACAGACCAGTAAGCCTGACTTCTATTATATGCAAACTTATGGAAACTATAATAAGAGCCAAAATGGAAAATTACCTATATGGTAACAGAGTACTGGGAGACAGTCAACATGGTTTTAGGAAAGGGAGATCGTGTCTAACTAACTTGCTTGATTTTTTTGAGGATGCAACATCGATAATGGATAATTGCAAAGCATATGATATGGTTTATTTAGATTTCCAGAAAGCTTTTGACAAAGTCCCGCACAAAAGATTAATTCTCAAACTGAACGCAGTTGGGATTCAAGGAAACACATGTACATGGATTAGGGAGTGGTTAACATGTAGAAAACAGAAAGTACTGATTAGAGGAAAAACCTCAGAATGGAGTGTGGTAACCAGCGGAGTACCACAGGGATCAGTATTAGGTCCTCTGCTATTCCTAATCTACATTAATGATTTAGATTCTGGTATAGTAAGCAAACTTGTTAAATTTGCAGACGACACAAAAGTAGGAGGAGTGGCAAACACTGTTGCAGCAGCAAAGGTCATTCAAAATGATCTAGACAAGATTCAGAACTGGGCAGACACATGGCAAATGACATTTAATAGAGAAAAGTGTAAGGTACTGCACGCAGGAAATAAAAATGTACATTATAAATATCATATGGGAGATATTGAAATTGGAGAAGGAATCTATGAAAAAGACCTAGGAGTTTTTGTTGACTCAGAAATGTCTTCATCTAGGCAATGTGGGGAAGCTATAAAAAAGGCTAACAAGATGCTCGGATACATTGTGAAAAGTGTTGAATTTAAATCAAGGGAAGTAATGTTAAAACTGTACAATGCACTTGTAAGACCTCATCTTGAATATTGTGTTGCAGTTCTGGTCACCTCGCTATAAAAAAGATATTGCTGCTCTAGAAAGAGTGCAAAGAAGAGCGACCAGAATTATTCCGGGCTTAAAAGGCATGTCATATGCAGACAGGCTAAAAGAATTGAATCTGTTCAGTCTTGAACAAAGAAGACTATGTGGCGACCTAATTCAAGCATTCAAAATTCTAAAAGGTATTGACAGTGTGGACGCAAGGGACTTTTTCAGCCTGAAAAAAGAAACAAGGACCAGGGGTCACAAATGGAGTTTAGAAAAAGGGGCATTCAGAACAGAAAATAGGAGACACTTTTTTACACAGAGAATTGTGAGGGTCTGGAATCAACTCCCCAGTAATGTTGTTGAAGCTGACACCCTGGGATCCTTCAAGAAGCTGCTTGATGAGATTTTGGGATCAATAAGCTACTAACAACCAAACGAGCAAGATGGGCCGAATGGCCTCCTCTCGTTTGTAAACTTTCTTATGTTCTTATGTTCTTAACCCAAAAAGGGGGAGTCGGAGCGTCCACAGCCCAAGTCTCCACCAGCAGAGGAAGAGTGCCTGCTGGTTCCGAATCCAGTGACGGTGGGAGAAACCCTGCTTGTTCGAGGGCCAGCATCGAGGGAGATCTGGGACTGGCTGACGGACCCTGACAATGGCCTGGAAAGAGACCTCCTGAAGGTGATTAACCTGCTGTGGGCCCGAGATGGGGAGCTTTGGGAAACTTGGGAACAGCAACACCACCCAGTGTCCCTCCGAGACATCGCAGCCATGGTGTTCAACTATCCGGCTGCTGATATCGGAGGGGTCCCGCCTCTGGTCTCATCAGGAGAAGCCCTGACACTGTCTCCAGGACCAGAGGGAGAGGAGCCAATGCACCAGTCCCCGGCAAGTGAGGGAGAGCCGCACCAGTCACCGCGTTCACTGCTCTCTAGGTGTGGGCAAGGGACGTTCACTCCCCTCTCGGCGTGTCAGAGGACGTTCACTCCCTCTCGGAGGGAGTCGTCCTCTGATGTACGGCTGAGGGTGGAGGTGCGGTCCTCTGATGTGCGCCAGGAGGTGGACGTGGTCCTCCACCCCACCTCCACCCAGCAGAGGGTGAATGCCTGCTGGGTCCCTGTCCACCAGCAGAGGGTGAATGCCTGCTGGTTCCCGTTCCATAGTGACGTCCACCAGCAGAGGATGAATGCCTGCTGGTATCACTTCCCCCACCACCATAAGGAGAGGAGCTGGAGCTGTCTCTGCCTCCATCACCACCAGGGGGAGAGCACGTGCTGCTCTCCTCCCTGGTGGTGATGGAGGCAGAGACAGCGCCAGCTCCTCTCCTTATGGTGGTGGGGGAAGTGATACCAGCAAGCAATCAGCCTCTACTGGTGGAAGAGGGAAACCAGCACCCCATTCACCTGACTCCCTGCTGGGACTGGGGAAGCAGGGCCTACCCAGCAAGCATTCACCCTCTGCTGGTGGAAGCGCGAAGCCGGGTTCCCCGGACGGACCGTACCCAACGGACAACGAGACGTAACGGACCCCCACGTCGGCAAAACGTAGTCTCCCCACGGTCTGCAAGCTGCCAGCCGTTTTGCATCGACTGGGGTTGCCAGCCGCTTCACATTGCCAGGGGTCACTGGAACTGCTTCGCCAGGGGTTGCAGTCAGCTCTGCTTGGCCGCAGGGGTCAGTGTGGCCAGAGCCCCACCAGAGGGAGCTGCCGGCTATGAAAAAGGGGGGAGAGGTCAGGAGACCACCTCCCCCCGCAGCAATTTCACTGCCGGAGATCTTGGGGGAGGTCCAGAGGCCCGACCTGAAGGATATCAGCATGGGAGATGACAGTTGAGCACCACTGGCAGCATTTCCGCTGCCAGTGGTACAGCGGGAGGAGAGATTTGCCCAACTGTCAGCACATCTGCTGACAGCATGGCCATTAGCAGCCTGGCTACTGGCAACATTGTTGCCCATCAACCCCTTAAAGTCCCTGTTGCTTGGCCCAGGACTTTGAGCGAGGCTTTTGGGATTTTAAGGGGGTAGGTGGCCATTGAGGCCATGTGTGCTTTGCACAAGGGGGGTCTTCCTGTGGTAAAGAGCCCGCCCCTGTGGACGCTCCGACTTTTCTGTTATATGTTAAGAACATAAGAACATAAGAAAGTTTACAAACGAGAGGAGGCCATTCGGCCCATCTTGCTCGTTTGGTTGTTAGTAGCTTATTGATCCCAGAATCTCATCAAGCAACTTCTTGAAGGACCTCAGGGTGTCAGCTTCAACAACATTACTGGGGAGTTGATTCCAGACCCTCACAATTCTCTGTGTAAAAAAGTGTCTCCTATTTTCTGTTCTGAATGCCCCTTTTTCTAAACTCCATTTGTGACCCCTGGTCCTTGTTTCTTTTTTTCAGGCTGAAAAAGTCCCTTGGGTCGACACTGTCAATACCTTTTAGAATTTTGAATGCTTGAATCAGGTCGCCACGTAGTCTTCTTTGTTCAAGACTGAACAGATTCAATTCTTTTAGCCTGTCTGCATATGACATGCCTTTTAAGCCCGGAATAATTCTGGTCGCTCTTCTTTGCACTCTTTCTAGAGCAGCAATATCTTTTTTATAGCGAGGTGACCAGAACTGCACACAATATTCAAGATGAGGTCTTACAAGTGCATTGTACAGTTTTAACATTACTTCCCTTGATTTAATTCAACACTTTTCACAATGTATCCAAGCATCTTGTTAGCCTTTTTTATAGCTTCCCCACATTGTCTAGATGAAGACATTTCTGAGTCAACAAAAACTCCTAGGTCTTTTTCATAGATTCCTTCTCCAATTTTCAGTATCTCCCATATGATATTTATAATGTACATTTTTATTTCCTGCGTGCAGTACCTTACACTTTTCTCTATTAAATGTCATTTGCCATGTGTCTGCCCAGTTCTGAATCTTGTCTAGATCATTTTGAATGACCTTTGCTGCTGCAACAGTGTTTGCCACTCCTCCTACTTTTGTGTCGTCTGCAAATTTAACAAGTTTGCTTACTATACCAGAATCTAAATCATTAATGTAGATTAGGAATAGCAGAGGACCTAATACTGATCCCTGTGGTACACCGCTGGTTACCACACTCCATTCTGAGGTTTTTCCTCTAATCAGTACTTTCTGTTTTCTACATGTTAACCACTCCCTAATCCATGTACATGTGTTTCCTTGAATCCCAACTGCGTTCAGTTTGAGAATTAATCTTTTATGCGGGACTTTGTCAAAAGCTTTCTGGAAATCTAAATAAACCATGTCATATGCTTTGCAATTATCCATTATCGATGTTGCATCCTCAAAAAAATCAAGCAAGTTAGTTAGACACGATCTCCCTTTCCTAAAACCATGTTGACTGTCTCCCAGTACCCTGTTACCATATAGGTAATTTTCCATTTTGGATCTTATTATAGTTTCCATAAGTTTACATATAATAGAAGTTAGGCTTATTGGTCTGCAGTTACCTGGTTCAGTTTTGTTTCCCTTTTTGTGGATCGGTATTACGTTTGCAATTTTCCAGTCTGTCGGTACCACCCCTGTGTCAAGAGACTGCTGCATGATCTTGGTTAGCGGTTTGTAAAATTACTTCTTTCATTTCTTTGAGTACTACTGGGAGGATCTCATCCGGCCCAGGGGATTTTGTTTATTTTAAGAGCTCCTAGTCCCTTTAACACTTCTGCCTCAGTTATGCTAAAGTTATTTAAAACTGGATAGGAACTGGATGACATGTGGGGCATGTTGTCAGTATCTTCCTTTGTAAAAACTTGTGAAAAGTAATCATTTAACATATTTGCTATTTTTTTTTTCTTCCTCTACGATTTTGCCATTTGTATCTCTTAAACATTTAATCTCCTCTTTGAATGTTCTCTTGCTGTTGTAATATTGGAAAAACATTTTGGAATTGGTTTTAGCTCCCTTAGCAATGTTCATTTCTATTTCTCTCTTGGCCTTTCTAACTTCCTTTTTGACTTGCGTTTTGCAGTTCTGTGTACTCTTTCTGTGTACTTTCTTTTTTGTCCTTTTTTAACGCTCTGTAAAGTGCCTTTTTCGCTGAATATTTTTTTTAAATTGATCTATTAAAACCATTTTGGCAATTTAGTTTTACATTTATATTTGTCTACTTTAGGGATATAATTGTTTTGCGCCTCTAGTACTACGTTTTTGAAGAACACCCATCCTTCTTCTGTGGGTGTATTCTGTGGGTGTTTTCTCCAATCTATCTACTTCTGTTAGTCTCTGTTTCATGCCTTCATAGTTTGCTTTTCTAAAATTGTAAACCTTAGCTTTAGTCTTTACTTTTGAGGATTTAGTTGTAACACCCCGGACAGGGTGCACTGTCCCTCCTCCCTCTTGGGCTGTGGACATTTGGCCTCCTTCCACGCAGGCTATGGAGGTGAAACCAGCAGGCTTTCTTCCTCTGCTTGTGGAGACTTTGGCGGTGGACGCTCTGCCTTCCTCTTCCCCTTTTCCCTTCTCTGCCTCCTTCTCCTCACCTTCCTCTCCTGGGCTAGTTCCTCCTCTCCCTCTTGGTAGGGGCAGACAGCCACTACGTGCCCATACACCTCGCAGGCAAGGCACCAGCCTTGGTCCTCCAGACCACTGAGGAGCTCCTCCAGGTCCTGCTCCATCTTTCCATGTTTTTTTTTTTTTTAAACAAGTGACTGTGGTTCCTGCTCTGGTCTGCGTATAGGAGGCGCTGGTAATCCCATGATGACACCACGTGTCACAAAGACGGCTGGAGTGGGGGACGTCAGACCAGAAACAGAAACCAGGAAATAAACAAAGAGAGAGGTGGAGTTTGGTGGAGCTGAGCGAATGGTTTCGCTCAGCGTTTAATGAGTGAACAGAACAGTAAATAAAAAGGTTGTAACAAACAAAAACACAGGACACGGCACTCGTCGCCAAAACAAAAAACAAACAAAACGGACTATACAGACAAACACGGTGAGCAGATATTTAACTTAACACTATTACAATTATCACAATTATTACCTCCGACTCCAATCCCATTCTCCACTCACCAAACACACAACCCAGAGTGGGTGAAAAACATGCAGCTGTACCGAGACTCGACTTGCTAATCAATCATTCAATTGGAGTCGCGGTACAACTGCATGTGAATTAATAAAGTACAATTCCCTGTGCTCACATATTACATCTTACCTGCACATGAAGTGCTGTGCAATCCTCGTGCCTAAATACAAATATACATTTTAAATACTCATGTTACGCAGACCTGTTTATGTCCCGTGTACCAGTGACTATATACCAACATTAACACACAACTCATAACACAAAATACACACAGGGGCGGGCACTCTGCCACAATTGGAACTTTTAAAATTTTCTCACAAAAACCTGTCAAACCCTTCCGCGGAATATCATTTCAGTATATGTGAGCTTATTTAGAAACCTCGACTGGCTTAGGAAGCTCTGGTTCTGACCTTGTCCTTCAAGTGTGGGGAAATGTTTCCGTCTACCAGAGCTTCGATTCAGTCCCTCCAGAACCGGGAATAATGGATATTTGCAAAGCATATGACATGGTTAATTTAGATTTCCAGAAAACTTATGACAAAGTCCTGCACAAAAGATTAATTCTCAAACTGAATGTAGTTGGGATTCAAGGAAACGCATGTACATAGATTAGGGAGTGTTAATATGTAGAAAACAGAAAGTACTGATTAGAGGAAAAACCTCAGAATGGAGTGTGGTAACCAGTGGTGTACCACAGGGATCAGCATTAGGTCCTCTGCTATTCCTAATCTACATTAATGATTTAGATTCTGGTATATTAAGCAAACTTGTTAAATTTGCAGACTACACAAAAGTAGGAGGAGTGGCAAACACTGTTGTAGCAGCAAAGGTCATTCAAAACGATCTAGACAAGATTCTGAACTGGGCGGACACATGGCAAATGACATTTAATAGAGAAAAGTGTAAGGTACTGCACGCAGGAAATAAAAATGTACATTATAAATATCATATGGGAGATACTGAAATTGGAGAAGGAATCTATGAAAAAGACCTAGGAGTTTTTGTGACTCAGAAATGTCTTCATCTAGACAATGTGGGGAAGCTATAAAAACGGCTACCAAGATGCTCGGACACATTGGGAAAAGTGTTGACTTTAAATCAAGGGAAGTAATGTTAAAACTGTACAATGCACTAGTAAGACCTCATCTTGAATATTGTGTGCATTTCTGGTCACCTCACTATAAAAAAGATATTGCTGCTCTAGAAAGAGTGCAAAGAAGAGCGACCAGAATTATTCCGGGCTTAAAAGGCATGTCATATGCAGACAGGCTAAAAGAATTGAATCTGTTCAGTCTTGAACAAAGAAGACTACATGGTGACCTAATTCAAGCATTAAAAATTCTAAAAAGTATTGACAGTGTCGACACAAGGGACTTTTTAGGCCTGAAAAAAGAAAGAAGGACCAGGAGTTCACAAATGGAGATTTAGACAAAGGGGCATTCAGACCAGAAAAAAGAAGTTACTTTTTTACACAGAGAATTGTGAGGGTCTGAAACCAACTCCCCAGTAATATTGTTGAAACTCAGACCCTGGGATCCTTCAAGAAGCTGCCTGATGAGATTTTGGTATCAATAATCTACGAACAACCAAATGAGCAAGATGGGCCGAATGGCCTCCTCTCGTTTGTAAACTTTCTTATGTTCTTATGTTCTTAACCACACTGCCTCCTATCCAATCCCTCTGCTGTGTGCAGTATGCAGTCCAGTGAGAATGTTTGTTCTCTTCCCAGTCCCACAGCTGAGTCCAGCTGAGGTGACCCTGTTTTGAATGCAGGCTGGGTTCAGAGCCTGCGGCGTGGGTGTGCCTCTCCAGCTAGACTGTTTGTCTGCTTTAATGTGTTTCGTTAGTGCTGGAGGGTCTTATCACTGTTAGTGGGGTTCTTGCACACTGACCCGCTCATCAGTGCCACTAACGCACCTGTTTTTAATGTATTGAGGAATACAGAGACAGAAAGATCTGTCCCTATTGAAAGTGTACAGACTCTAGTCTAATAAATAAAACTGTTAAGCGTTATTTAAACCAAGGATTATTGTTTCCAATGTCGATGTTTTGAGAAACAAAGTAAAGGATATAGCTACTGTTT
The DNA here is from genome assembly GCF_017654505.1 of Polyodon spathula. Lineage (NCBI taxonomy): Eukaryota > Metazoa > Chordata > Actinopteri > Acipenseriformes > Polyodontidae > Polyodon > Polyodon spathula. The sequence continues at coordinate 10,094 of NW_024474669.1, forward strand.
AGTTAAATAATAATCTATATTCATAGTTAGCTAGAGATGGTATGTTCATTTTGTTTTATAAACGTTTAAACTCTAGGCATTGACATCTAGGCATCACATAAAAGCTTGCCCAGAAATAGTGTTTGCATTATTAAAGAACTGAAACTGTTACAATATAGTGCCATTTGAGATGAAATAATCTCTAATTTAATATCTAAACATTAAAGGAAATGTTCCATACAATTAAATAGGGAAGTGTGTACAACTGGAACATAACAAGACTAAGAAGAGGCTGTGGTCCAGAGGTTAAGAGAAATGGGCTTATAACCAGGAGGTCCTCTAGTTCAAATCCCAGCTTAGCCACTGACTGACTGTGTGACCCTAAACAAGATACTTAACCTCTTTGTGCTCCGTCTTTTAGGTGAGACATTGTTGTTACTCATGCCCAGCTATGCAAAAATTTCTGGCTACCCATTGGTTCCCAGGCGCACACTCGAAAAAAAAATAAAAAAATCTCTCCTCTAGTGTTCACTGCCTGGGGGCATCCAGCAGCTGTCTTCCATTATCCTGTTTCACTGTTCCAGGACTTTAGAATAAATTGGAGTCCGTTTAACATTCATCCCTAGCTGGATGTCTGTTTACTACTAGAAAGCAATCAGGAATGAGAAACAATGTGTGTTCTTTTTTAGCATATAGGGCCACAACAAGGCTGAATGATGTAATTGCAGCAGGAATCCTAAAGGGAATGTTAAACATGATTCTGCACATCTACCTACCTCGCATTAAAGCAGAATGCGTTGATGTGATCTCTGAAGAGAAGCAGCCTGTAAGAGGTGACAGGGGGCTCATTGACCTCTGAAGAGAAGCAGCCTGTGAGAGATGACAGGGCTCATTGACCTCTGAAGAGAAGCAGCCTGTGAGAGATGACAGGGGGCTCATTGACCTCTGAAGAGAAGCAGCCTGTGAGAGATGACAGGGCTCACTGATCTCTGAAGAGAAGCAGCCTGTGAGAGATGACAGGGCTCATTGACCTCTGAAGAGAAGCAGCCTGTGAGAGATGACAGGGCTCATTGACCTCTGAAGAGAAGCAGCCTGTGAGAGGTGACAGGGCTCACTGATCTCTGAAGAGAAGCAGCCTGTGAGAGGTGACAGGGCTCACTGATCTCTG
>NW_024474670.1:0-3662 GCF_017654505.1 Polyodon spathula
AAGAGAAGCAGCCTGTGAGAGGTGACAGGGCTCACTGATCTCTGAAGAGGAGCAGCCTGTGAGAGGTGACAGGGCTCATTGATCTCTGAAGAGAAGCAGCCTGTGAGGGGTGACAGGGCTCACTGATCTCTGAAGAGGAGCAGCCTGTGAGAGGTGACAGGGCTCATTGACCTCTGAAGAGAAGCAGCCTGTGAGAGGTGACAGGGCTCACTGATCTCTGAAGAGAAGCAGCCTGTGAGAGGTGACAGGGCTCACTGATCTCTGAAGAGAAGCAGCCTGTGAGAGGTGACAGGGCTCATTGACCTCTGAAGAGAAGCAGCCTGTGAGAGGTGACGGGGCTCACTGATCTCTGAAGAGAAGCAGCCTGTGAGGGGTGACAGGGCTCACTGAACTCTGAAGAGGAGCAGCCTGTGAGAGGTGACAGGGCTCATTGATCTCTGAAGAGAAGCAGCCTGTGAGGGGTGACAGGGCTCACTGAACTCTGAAGAGGAGCAGCCTGTGAGAGGTGACAGGGCTCATTGAAGTCTGAAGAGAAGCAGCCTGTGAGAGGTGACAGGGGGCTCACTGATCTCTGAAGAGAAGCAGCCTGTGAGAGGTGACAGGGCTCACTGAACTCTGAAGAGAAGCAGCGTGTGAGAGGGGACAGGGCTCACTGATCTCTGAAGAGAAGCAGCCTGTGAGAGGTGACAGGGGGCTCACTGAACTCTGAAGAGAAGCAGCCTGTGAGAGATGACAGGGCTCATTGACCTCTGAAGAGAAGCAGCCTGTGAGAGGTGACAGGGCTCATTGATCTCTGAAGAGAAGCAGCCTGTGAGAGGTGACAGGGGGCTCACTGATCTCTGAAGAGAAGCAGCCTGTGAGAGGTGACAGGGCTCATTGAAGTCTGAAGAGAAGCAGCCTGTGAGAGGTGACAGGGGGCTCACTGACCTCTGAAGAGAAGCAGCCTGTGAGAGGTGACAGGGGGCTCACTGATCTCTGAAGAGAAGCAGCCTGTGAGAGGTGACAGGGGGCTCATTGACCTCTGAAGAGAAGCAGCCTGTGAGAGGTGACAGGGGGCTCACTGATCTCTGAAGAGAAGCAGCCTGTGAGAGGTGACAGGGCTCACTGACCTCTGAAGAGAAGCAGCCTGTGAGAGGTGACAGGGCTCACTTTGAACAGCCCTACCCAATCGATGGGGACTACAGTTCACCTGCGCACCGAGCAAACAGTTTAGCAGTAAATCCGCAGTGATAGGGCTGATTAACCCATCCACTCAGGCTGACTGCTGGCTGGCAGGGGACCTTGGCTGTTAATACACTGCAGCCTGGTGCATGATCTGGAATAGAATGAGGTGGTTCTACGTGATGTGCATTAGCATGAGAAGAGCTCCACTCACTGAAAAGAAGTCCTCCTGCAACCGGACATTTTATTAATGCAAAGCGGCAACCTTTAAATGTGACCTTTAAACCCTTACATATTCTGCTCTCTGGAAAACCAAAACCCATAAATCCATTTAAACACACAACTAACTCATTTTTATTTTTCACACTACATCAGTTTTATTTCTACAAGTTTAAATCACGAAGCCCCCATATTGTGCTGAACTTTGTTTGGCTGGACTGTGTGATTTAGTAAGAATCAATACTGCCCTCTGGAGGATGACTGCAGTAGCACACTACTAAAGTTACACATGACCTGTGCTTCTGTGTAATTGGGTCTTTAGTCAAGTAGTTAAAAACAATTGTAGTGATAAAATAGCAATAAAACAAAGTTGCCGGAAGAAGCAGTTCACTTATTAGCTTCCTGATTTATACAGTTACTATAATTCTCTTTGAAAACCAGTCTTTACCTTCTGACTGCTGATTGTCCGAGTCAGCCTTACCTTCTCCATATAGAGAGAGTGACAGGGGTTTGAGTCAGTGGTGACTAGAGAAGGGCTCTCCAGGGATCCAGTCACTGACTCTCCTCATCGTTATATGGTAGATACACAACACAGAAAAAGGAATTTCATACATATCCATATAGTTCAATGTTGGTGTGCCATGCAGGAGAGGACCCCGTGCAGTAAACTGTTCCTCTGCAGCTGCTCTCCTGACTCCCCAACGTAGGAGACCTCTAAAGTGGGGAAAGTGGACAGAGACCCACAAAATCTTGGTTATCACTTTCTATGGAAAAATAAATTCCCTGATCTCCTCGTAGTGGAGAAAGAGGCTGTGATATTAACATCCCTGATCTCAGTGGAGAAAGAGGCTGGGATATTAACATCCCTGATCTCCTCGGAATGGAGAAAGAGGCTGGGATATTAACATCCCTGATCTCCTCGGAGTGGAGAAAGAGGCTGGGATATTAACATCCCTGATCTCGGAGTGGAGAAAGAGGCTGGGATATTAACATCCCTGATCTCCTCGGAGTGGAGAAAGAGGCTGGGATATTAACATCCCTGATCTCAGTGGAGAAAGAGGCTGGGATATTAACATCCCTGATCTCAGTGGAGAAAGGGGCTGGGTTAAGTTTGGAAGTTTATTTCTTACCAAAAAGTAGTTGTTTAATTTATTAATTTATTTTTTGACTTTTGAAACCATCAAGCAGCAGCAGCAAATGTAAGACGCCCCGTGTATCCAGTTCAGAGGAGTGATATTGTAGTCTGATTAGTATTATTTATAGCAGCTTCTACAGACAGTTGCCTATGGGGGCAGAGCCTGCTAAGCTATTTTACTTTTGCATTTTATTTTCACTCTGGGGAGGAGGGAGAGGGCAATGGGAGAGGAGGACACCACACAGATCTTTCCAATGCTTTTTTTTTTTTTTAAAGAGGAATGTTAAGTGGAAGGCTTGCAGACGGTGGGATTCTGATCCTGCTTGTTATCTTCAGCTCACTAAAGCTCCTGCACTTTCTGAGTCTGATTGACTTCTCCTGCAGTAAGGGATAGAGATAGAGAACAGCGATCCACACAAACCCTGGGAGACTAATGATGTGACAGTGAGTCTCAGGTTGAGTCCAATACAGTTTCTTAGTGTAGATATGCAGTTTGTGTGTAGGTTAACAGTCAGGTGATCAATCTCTGCGCCGAGCAGTTTGACATCTTTCATTAGTGGAGTGAGTGTTTGATTGAGCCTGGCATAAGGTCCTTGCTGTCCTTCTCTAAATCGCTATCTGTCTGGCTGCTGATCACAGAGAGGGGGGTGGGCACTCTGGTATTGGGACACAGACTCCCCATCCTGATCGTCGGCTGTGTGTATGGGGGGGGGAGGTCACGACGTGACGGTGAGTCTCCAATGACATGTTTGAGGAAGGCAGAAGTGAAAACAAGACTGTCAGAGAGAGAGGTAGAAGGTGGAAGATGTGGATAGCAGAGGAGTTGAAGAGAATCTCAATCTGAGAACTTGGATTATATTACTTAGTTGTATGGTTCTGGTTTTGTAAAATTAACAATGTTTTTACCTCTTAAAAAAAGGAGTTAATTAAAGACAGGAGTAAACACTTAGTAAATATGTCTCTCTGCATCATATTGAGGGATGTGAATGCTTTGGTCATTACTTACAAAGAATAAACTGTCTTAGAAGAGACTCCTTGCATACACAGCTGAAGTGAAGTGCTCCTTTATAGCATGGCATTAGCGAGTGAGGCTGTAATGAGCAACTTCACTTCCTGGAATATGGGACTTCTAGCAAATGAGGAAGCA
>NW_024474671.1:0-1284 GCF_017654505.1 Polyodon spathula
ATCTTTATTTTCATTACTACTGTAGCACAGCCCTTATTCCCTTCAGCAGAAAACAGATGAAACATCTTCAATATAAAAAAAAACATGGTTATTTTTGAAGGTGGCTCTTGATCAGAAACACCCTACCCTCATATAAAGCCCTTTTTACCACAGCAAACAGGAAGCAAAAGACCTTGACAGATATCCAGCCAAACACATGACCAACTAACCCTTTAAAGAAGCTTACAAACAGCAGCTTGATCACGCACGGCTGTTTCCATCCAGCTGAAGAATGTATTTGTAGAATTTTTACTACAGTAGCAATGTCTGATGAACACGAACTAGCCCATAGAATTACCAGTTACCAAAGCAGCTATATAGAGTGAAGCATGGGCAGGCATGATAAATCACTGGGAACGTTTAAGAATGAAAAATCATACTTAACCCTTACAAAAACATCATCATAAATTTAAAACACCCCCCATATGAGTATTGACTGATTCATTAAATTGATGCTTACGTCAAATGATCTTTCTAGGAAATATGTTAATGCAGATATACTTACATTGGAATTAATGCCCCTTATTTCACAGTGTAACCCATGAGTATACCAGAACCTGGCAATAGCACAATAGCATTAATGACACTAGAGGCTCCCGTGTGTTTCAAGATAGCAGATCAACCCTGAGTTTCTGAGCTAATCTTGAATGAACATTCGCAGCAAAAGTTCAGATGTTGTTTCTTTCTAACTCCAGTCAGACAAAACTCCACACAGGGTGAAAGTCGACAACAAACTCAATATTTTGGCACTTTTAGTTTTTTTTTTTGTTATATCCCCCACACACACAAACACACACACACACACACACATTTTGGCACTTTACACACACACACACACACACACACACACACACACACACACACACACACACACACACACACACACACACACACACACACACACACACACACACACACACACACTAACAGCAATATAACTGAACAAGCTTCTTTAGCAGACAGAGGAAGCTGGATACTGATAAGCTCACATACCTCAATACAGTTCAATACAATCTCTAACCATGAAAAAGGTTTGAAAGAACTGATCTCTTTTATGCCAAGTGCTCGCCACTATTGTTAATGAAACACAACTGCTTTGCATCACAGAGCCAAAAACATCCTCCTGCTCCAACATTCCCTTTTAAAAACCACCTGAAACTGACAAGCCAGCCTCTTTCAAGCCATCAATCCCTCACAGGGAAGCATGCTGCTGGATTCGTGTTCAAAGCATCAGATCACAGTACT
>NW_024474672.1:0-1000 GCF_017654505.1 Polyodon spathula
TACACATCACAAGGTAAAGTTTCCCAGCCCGCATTCTGCCTGGAACTAAACATAACTGCAACACAACTGCTCTTTATAGAAAACCTCAGTTTCCTGAAACTTTGGCAGCGCTTCTCAGTTCCTCCCAGTAATGTTTTTAATCTCCAAGTGCTAACTGGTCACCAGCTACAGTCACAAAAATATACTGGCGACTTCACAGGATACTGGAGATGAGCTCAGAGTGTGAGTTTGTACTTTTACACTAAAACTTCATCTTCTTTCTGTGAAGCAGCTTTACTTGTAATCCAGTAAGTGCAGCACAGACAAAATGACTGTTGGAAAGCATGGATCGAGAATTGATTAGCAGTTTGCTATGCATGTGGACTGGCAGAGCTATACTGGTGTTCTTTTCTGAAAAGAGACTAATATTGCAGATAGCAGACTGTTTGGATCAAATTGCATGTACTGCTAACAATTGATAGAGACCTTGCAACTACAAGCTTCTTGCCCAGCATTGACAGCAAGCTAACAAGATAACAATGCTGTGGACCAGAAGGGGCCAGGCTCTAAGACTTTTGGAATGCAAAGCATAAAGGGGCTAAAAGGCTCCCAGGGACTGGCGTTGGACCCAAAGGTTCTCATGGAGAATAAGAGATAACGCCACTGGACTCAAAAGGTCTCAAGCAAAACGGAGAGATATGAACAAGGAAGATGACAAAAACTAGATGTATGGACCTTTTGGGGCACCAGGGGTCTGAAGAATGCACTGAGTTCAGAGGTCCTCAGACTACACACACACACACACACACACACACACACACACACACACACACACACACACACATATACACACTAAATTAAATATATGGTAATAGAATAATGTGTTTCACCTTTGCAATTGGTTAAATGTCAGAGAAAGAGGAGGTGGACCATCTATACAGAAGGGTATTTAATGTCATGCAAACATTGTAAGGATGAGTATTCTGTTTGTCCTGTACCTGGGACCAGACTCCCTGCATAT
>NW_024474673.1:0-1000 GCF_017654505.1 Polyodon spathula
TTCAATAAACCTAACAACTGATTGAAGAAAAGGACTCTGTGCATTTTCTTGAATCTACTCACCCTCTTTTTTTAAGTTACATCAATGACATTCGTCTAATATCTGTACTTCAAACTGTTAGAAATAACTAAGCTGCACACACTTCGAGTGGATTGATTTGCTTCCCCTCTCTTCGTCTTTGTCAGCCGTAACATCAGGTATGAGAAACCACTGATAATCAGAAGAACGGAGCATTGACTTCTGCAGCCAATGTCTGCTTGGATCAATAAAAAAACAACTCTGGGGAGCAATTTTAAATTCTACTTACGCATGAATAGTCAAGGAATGATGACAAATACATCCATGCCAGTGCTGACTCTGAAACAAGAGGCACGAACAAACCAGAGCAAATGAATCAATGAAATGGTGAAGGTCCTGTTCATAAATTGAATATTAATGACAGGAAACTTGAATTGGAAATAATTTAGAAAACTAACCATTCAGCAAACGATACATTGCTTCTGAACTGTTTTAGGAGCATTACCAGATTCTGTTTTTTTTTGTGTGGCTTACTGGAGTCAGGCTCAGTGCAGTAATAAGGAGTACAATCTGTAGGAAAAGATATAGATAGAAGGTGTACCTCACAGTACTGTTAACTGCAGATGCCATCGCAAAAACAGAACACCCTTCTCCTTTTCTGCGGTCAGTCCGCTCTGCGTTCATTTCTGAGAAAGAATAAGTGACTGTGGTGAGGGAGAGGAAGTGAAGGCAGGCAGGGTTGAAATTGAGCCTGAATACTGGAATGCAGCCAATATGAGGGAGCAAGTTCCTGTTTTTCTAGTTGTAAAAACACACAATTAGGCAGGTGAAATGTTCAGTACCTACTGAATTTATTAAGAGACAATTCATGCAAGTTGCACTGAAATCTAAATCAATAATATGAAGCACATCATGTTAAGTCATATCACTGTAGATTCTTGTTAATCACATACACCGTGTGCCTCAAAGTGTTATGCAATTA
>NW_024474674.1:0-1000 GCF_017654505.1 Polyodon spathula
ACCAGAGAGTGCCATTATCAGTAACTTATAGCATGTAATACAGGTACCTTTAATTGCATACCTGATAATTGCATACAGCTGGTTAAATGCATACAATTGCTGGGCACATGGGGTATGCAATTAGCAGGAATCTGCTGCATGTGCATTTTAATAAGAAATCTGTTTCACCTTTTTAAAGTTAACACGAATATGCAATCATCAATATGCAATTAATTGGAATATGGTGTACTTGTAAAATTCTTAAACCTCTACATGAATGTAATATACAGTGGCACACCATGGCTAAATGTAACATAACTGACACATAAACAAGCCACACAAACAAGTTACCTCTCATCAGCAAAATAACATTACACTTGTTTTTAGTTTTTTTTTTTCAATAAATGTTTTTTTCTTAATTTTCCAGAATGCCTATCCACTGACTGGCACAGCACTCTGCCATTACAACTAAATTAACTTTCTCTGGAGCAAGCGTTCGTGCCCGACCTGTACCCCTCACTCAAACTCTACACAGCACAGACTCTGTGTGGGTCTAGCGGCCCGAATACCTGCTGCACATGAAGTGATCTTATAATGCTGAGGCAGTCAAAGAGAATCTAAAGTCTGAAGAGCTTTTATAGAAATCAGTGGTCGCAGCTGCCAACAGTCATGATGCCATCTTAGTAAAGGAAGGATTTGCACATCATGAATAAATCTTTAAAAAAAAAACTTATTACAGGCAGGAAGAAACCCTCTAGAAAATCCCCTGAAATTAAAATGCATCTTTAAAAAAAACCTGATTCCATTTCTTACCTCCAGACTGTCCTGAGCAGAAACGTTCAACCTCTGGATCTGGAGGGGCACCTCGTGTTGAGTTAATCCTGCAGTAAGTGAGGGAGAGGGAAGCAGGCTTCCTGAATACCTCAGTGCAGCTCCACACCTCCTGTTAAACTGCAAAGGGAGATTCTGAAAAGGGCAGATTCTTGGCACACATGCTGAGGGGTGGGGTCTGCTCCACCCC
>NW_024474675.1:0-1000 GCF_017654505.1 Polyodon spathula
TTTGAAAAGTCAACTGCAGCAGTGTAACATGGTAAAAACAAATGAGAGATCTTTAATCATTTATCTTAGACTCCTAGACTCCTTACAGATTATGTTTACCTGGATTGGGTGGTATGGATTGTGGTTTAACATTTCTCTGTAAATTCGCATTAAAAGACTAATACACTAACTAACACGTACTAATAATCGTGTCGCCCTGTGTGTTTAAAGCTGATAGGAGGAGATTCACTACATGGTGAACACAGGAGCTCCCTTGAATTTGACTTCTAGCCTCCTTTCAGATTACATGAGAACAGTATAATCTGCTAACCTGTTGATTTGAAACAAATATTCCATTTATTTATAAGATGGACCTCATGTACTGTATGTGTGTGCAATGGTGTATTTGCTCATGTACTGTATGTGTGTGCAGTACCTGACTCTGTGAATGGAGCTGTGGAGCTCGGCTCTGTATGTTCTGAAGTATTTGACTGCTATAATAAATGTCCAGTGTCTGGACTCTCTATACTGCCTCCTGCTCTGGATTGACATCAGCCAGTCTGTCCGTCGTTACAATGTATTTCTTTCAAAACTGAGACCTGTATATGAACAGAATATGGGATTATGTTGCAGCTACAGTCACCTAAACCGTGCACAGGGGCCAGTGCATTTAAAGTTATGTCTGGATGCTTTAGGTGTGTTGAAACCGCTGTGCATTGTAATGCATAGTGAAAAGATAAGACTGCAGTCAGGAAACAATATCTCCTTGATTGCACTGCAGTGAGGGGTCAGCAGCAGCAGCAGCAGGACCACCTGCTCGTCTGTTTCCGCTACACAGCTTGCTGTGTCTGATTTCTTATAAAAGATTAAAAGTAAATGTGTGAATTGTGGTTCACTCTGCTCTGTGATGAACTGTGACCACAGCATACAGGAAAGGGCTCTGCGTCTTGTAAAAACCAAGCACCATGACAACAGAGGATGTTTAATAGAGACAAGCATGTCAGTGACCCTCATCCCCCAG
>NW_024474676.1:0-1000 GCF_017654505.1 Polyodon spathula
CAAGTGGATTACCATGACATACACCCACTCTATGCACATGGGTGGGCAAATCACAGTCAAATTGCCCTCTCCATAGTGTATGTATTATATGGGCAGTTTAACAATAGTGGAAAAGCAGGCACAATAACTTGCACTAAAGAATGTCCTTACCAAGTTTCATCCTATTGAATCAGTGCTTTCCTGGATATCTGTAGAAAGCCTAAAGGGACAGACAGTCAGAGGGGACTCAGGGTCCCCTGGATTTTCCTAATCTTTAGACGTTAGACAGTTTGATGTCACTTGACTAGGATAAGGAATGGCGCTAGGACCAGAAATACACTTGCTACAGTTTTCCATGCAAATGTTGAAACAATTTGGCAGCGAGAAAAAACTAAAACCACCTCTGCAGAGCAAACTTGTCATGTGAGTAACAAGTCGAATAAAACAGTTTCCCAGACCGTTTTGGGGGCAAATTTGTTTGTGCGCATAGCATGGTAAAAAAATTGGATGGAAAAAGGGCTTATAACTTCTAAGAGGTGCAGCTCCCCCTAGTGGACACAACAAGTAAAGACACAATGTAAAAATAAAAGTTATTGACACTGTTTTCTGTCTGTTTATAGAATAATGCAGAAGCAGTGCTGAGGTATCAGGATACTGCAGCTAAGACCTACTGGTATTATTCTTCTGCAAATTATATACGGTCGAGTGCAAATGTATTAGATCACCTCAAGATTTGCCATCTATAGCCTTTATATTCCTACTTAACTGGAAACCTCTGGGTGTGAGAATTTCAATTTCCGCTCAGTAATCAGTGATATAGAAACAATAGGCACTTGTGTGTGAAAATGTTAGACCACTTTCTGCTTTAATTAGGCATCTTATATAATGTCTCATGGATTTTACCATTTGTGGCTGTGTGTTCCTTTTCTCTTATACTGAGATTTGATAAAGAACTTTACTGCCGCCAAAGCTGGAAAAATGTCTCTGTAATGTATAGTCTTAAGTAATTTAGAATGTGAAA
>NW_024474677.1:0-1307 GCF_017654505.1 Polyodon spathula
ACAGGAGAGGGGACAGAAGGCAGCCTGTAGAGGATGGGCGGAGAGGGTGTAGGGAGACAGGAGGGATTGGAGACAGCAAGGGGCACTGTGGTGAAGAGAGCGGTAGGGAAGAACAAGGCTCTGAAGTTGGAGGCGAGCAGAGACAGGGTGTGAAGCAGAATAGTAAAACAACATTATGAAACCAAGTTTGAAAACAACTCAACAAGAGTCCCTTTGTTCCTTGGTCCGGGGTGGGGGGGGGGGGGGGGGGTATAACGATGCTAAATAAATTACAGGAAATTATACCCCACCCATACTATCAAAGTCTGGAACGACACGAATGCATTGGCGAGCTAGGGTAATGACGTTGTAAATCGCTTATCTGAGAGAGGGGAGGGGGGGGGAGAGGGGGGGGAGAGAGGCTCCTCTCGCTCCTATAACCAATCCTAGGGGGAGAGAGAGGGGGGGAGGGGGAGGGGGGGGGAGGAGAGGGGAGAGAGAGGAGAGGGGAGGGGAGGGGAAAGGGGTCCTTATCGTCATAGTCCGTATTCACCTCTCACCTCCCTTCGCTGACTATCTCCCTATTCCCTCTCTCCCTCTGTCCTTCACAGATCGTCAGAAAGACCCCCGTGGCACGGGGGACAGAGATGGGGGGGAAGGGAGGGAGAGGGGGAGCGAGAGGGACGAGGCGAGGAGAGAGAGGGGCGAGCGGAGCGGGTGAGAGCGATGGCGGCGCGAGCGGGCGGGGGGAGAGGGCGGGACGAGGGGAGATGAGGCGGAGAGGAGCGGGGCGGGGAGGGGACACGGCGGCGAGAGAGCGCGCCCAGACCGACGCTGGCGCGGCGGCGCGCGGTCCCGAGGCGACAGACGCACGTCGAGCGGGCGGTCCCGCCACACAGGCGCGAGAGGCGAGCCAGAAGATGGTGACGACAGACGAACGAGATCTCTATCTGATGGGGGGGGGGGGGAGGGAGGGGGAGAGAGAGGGGGGAAGTGTGGTTCACAGCAAGTGTTTCAGCACCAGCATTGATAAGGTAAGTCAACAATCGCCAGGAGGCTGGAAAAACTTTCAAGGGCAAAAGACTTCCTAGAGGAGACGATATATAAGAGAGAGAGAGAGAGGCAGGTGAGACGGACTGAAGCAGAGTATCATCATTCTCACGGAGAAAGACTCCCTCGACTTGATGACAGCGCAGAATTAAAGAAAGGAAGGACAAAACAGAAAGAAAGAAAGAAAGAAAGATCATTTGCTGCACAAGACAATAAGAAAGGAAGAAAGAACGAGAGAAGGAAGGAGAGAGGATGGCAGTGTGTTGTGTGAGGATGGC
>NW_024474678.1:0-12980 GCF_017654505.1 Polyodon spathula
GTGTTTGAAGCTTTGGAGGAACGGTTCTAAATGGGTTACTCTCAGCCTGCCAATGCAACTCTCTATCGAACGATGGTTCCTGCTGATAAACTGTGAACCACAATTGGGTATTGATTCCACACACCATGTTCCCTCAAAGGATGTCCCTTATTATGACGTGGTGTGAGGAAGCGCCAAGGTGATTAAAAATGAGGCAAAGCTTTTGTATTGGCAACAGAGACTGCTTGTTCTACTGGAGAAACATGTACGTGAGAGAGTCCCAAAATAAGGAAACTTGAAGATATAAAATGCTGGTCTAATGTCCTGAATAAATACTTACTTTCATTTCTCTTTTCTGAAAAAAACTTAAAAAAATGACCCACGTGCTCATGGGCTGCGTGCTGACAGCAAAGAGGAAGTGCTGACTAACACCGCCTTGTGGAAACCGAGAGGGGAGCAGAGGGGAAGAAGCAGGGCCTGGTTAACAATGCTTCACGTCACATGATAAGGAGTCGGCAAGAACAGAAAGTGGGAATTACCAGAGCAGGTTTCTGGCTCCAGTGAGGGAGTTATCTTGACGATAATGCTGGTTCTGGATAGGTATACTGTTAATCTCATGTTTGATCGGCAGTTTTTATGCATAGAATTTGAAGTAATACTGCAATACAGTATTGTAATAAAAGCCACTATGTTCAACAGTGCTATAGGAAGAATATTGTTACAGTAGATTCTAGTGTTTGTTTAGTATTATCCAAATGAATGAATGTGGCCCTGTTATCACATGAAGATAAGCACCAAGGACTGCTTTCATCATCACTGGGAACAGAGAGATTAATTGGTTGAGAAAACTATCAGCTGGGTAATGGAAGCTGGGGGAAGGCTGGGAATCTAGCACAAGGCACTGAGAGTACTCTGCACACATGTGATCATCATAAGGCACTGAGAGTACTCTGCACACATGTGATCATCATAAGGCACTGAGAGTACTCTGCACATGTGTGATCATCATAAGGCACTGAGAGTACTCTGCACATGTATGATCATCATAAGACATTGTGCACTCCCAATACTTCCAAAAAAATGAACTTGTGACCTCTTCCATCACATACTGCAGACACAACAAGAGAGATATGCCAATAGGGCTGCCTTGGGTGTGTCCGTGCGTGGGTTTGCTTCTGGGAACAAACTGAAAATAGATCATGTTCGGGCTGTTGTGGGTGTGTCCACGGGTGTGTCTGTCTCAGTGGGCAGACTGGAGCTTCTCGTCTAAGAAGTTTTTTTTAATGAATACCTGTATAACAGGTTTGTGATCGACACGGGATTATAACTCGACTACTTTGAAAAAGTATGGCTACCAAGTCAAAAAGTGAAAAGTGGTCAAATGCCACTTTATGTCAAAATGGTCCCAATTACTAGGACTAGTCAGGTGAAAACAACAGTCATACCAAGAACTACACTGTGTCCTGTTGGATTATACAGCACACTCTACATATAGATGTGTCAACAGCTCCATGAATCTTCAGCAAGCGGCAGCCCTTTAAATGGAGAGGCAATTGGGCAGCAATGCCATTGCATTGTTGTACTCAAGCAGTTATTTTTAATTGCAACTATGAAACCTGCACAGGGCACTAATAATGTGCTTACTTCTCACTGGCAGCAACAGTAGTAAAGAACACATCAAAAATATATGGTGCAGTACCGAGGCTGAACGTGTTTAGATTTGTGTTGAACTGTTGCTGTAGCATATGAGTTTCTTTTAAAAATTGTCTTTTCCAGACTTAACCCTAGATGTATTCCATAACACAAAGCCACAGGAGATGCAATGTTATTTTTTTTTTTTTTTTTTTTTTTTTTTTTTTTTTTAATGCACAAGCAGCTTAAATATTACATGAAGAAAGCATCCCCTGAAAACAAATCATGAGAAAACAGCATTTAGAGTAAAGTCACATGAAATTAAAACAGAGGACAAAGAGAAACATGTATGCTTCATACATGCAAAAACTAAAAATTGAATTGACAGATCAGGTTATAGTGCTGGACAGCATTAGCAACTCTAGGGGAATTACACAAAACAAAACTAATAAAATAGTTGTTTTATCCAATATAGATGTGTCCACAGGACTTATAAAAATACAGGACACTTGCTCACCTAAAAAAAAAAAAAAAAAAAAAAAAAAGGATTTCATGCATCTTTCCTTTTGGAATAGTAACATTAGCATCAATTTCAAGCTTTGGGAAACATTCTTACAACCTACACAGGAAGCTAGACTAACATCTGCTTTAAGGCTAAACAATGTGATCACCCCCACAAAGTGGGTTATTCTTGAATCTGCGAGAAACAAATCTGGTCTCATTTACAGTGGAATGGGGTTGGGATACCACCAGTGTCAACACCTTCACAAGTTATGAAGTTGCAGTCAACAAAAAGGCAGATCATTTTTGAAAACTAAGACTTTATACAAGACTATTCCGTTTGGGTCGGTCATCATTTCAAACACTGATTAACTGGGGAAAGAGTTCATTGGCAAACGCATCCTCCCACGAGCCATCCGAGCACAGCGGGGAGGACATGTTACTGAAGGGGGAAGGGGACCTCTCGTAGCCAGAGTCGCTGTAAGCATCCAACATGTAGCCTGATTTGTCATGATCGCTTTGGGGAGCAGGAGGAGGTGCAGAGGACAGGAAGTCATCAACTCTCATGCCAGGGATCAGAGCCACATCACTGGGCTCCTCCTTCACACAGACTGACAAGACCTCCTCCATCACTTCCTCCTCCACCTTCACTACTTTGACACTTTCTTCACCCTGCTCAGCATACACCACCTCCTCAGCCAGGGGCTTGGTATAGATGTGGTCAAAGTGGATCAGTTCATTAATGGCTTCCAGCTTAACTGGTGGGGTCCCCAGAGGCGGAGATGGGGAGGTAAATACTGAATCTCCCGCACCCCCAACTTCTGACAGCTCCTTAGGCTCGGAGTCGTGACACTTGAGAAACATTTCTGGGTCAAGGATGTCCAGAAGGCTAAACAAGAGATCAGACTGAGGAAAGAGAGAGAAGGGGCGCATTTAGTAAGCGACTACCACTTAACACTGAATGAGAAATTCACAACATTTCAAAATACACGATGTTCGGTAATCCGATAGAACAGGCAAGCAATTGCTGTGGTCAAATGATCACTACTGTATGGGCTCTCCTACAGCTTACCATGCAAACTGTACACCAACATTGATTTATTGACCCTACCCCCACGCAGAAGGCTTTGTTCAGACATCTGCCATTCTGCCCTGCTCCAAGCTGCTAATTTACATGAACTGCTCTCTACAATATTCTATGGAATTGCTGATGGTTGTAGTAGACTACAAGATATTCATGAAGCCTTGAGACCCTGCATATACCCGTGCAGTTCAGCATGTGCAAGACAATGTGTACAACAGTAGCACAGCAGAATATTGTGTCCTGTAAGCAAGCAGTAAGAGGAAAAGGCAGCTCACCTCAGGGCCTGAAGAGTCAGGAATGTCAGTACCCATGTGGACTTCTTCAGGCTTGATGATATCTGGGCCTGCACCTGCTGCAGAGGCACACGTAGCCTGAGTACTGCAGACTCAGAAGACCCGCTCACCAAACTGACATCACCCACACAGGACTGCACCCGCTGGAACTGCTCCAACTGAAGCTGCAGGGACAAGAACACACCGATCACTTCTACACATGAAAAAGGACAAAGGGCACTCCATACAGTCAATGTGCGTACAGTAAGAGAACAATCAAATACCTTTACATTGCTGATCTGTGTGAGGGAACATACTGGTGAACAGGGAAACAGAACAGATAGGTGGAGTATTTGAAACCTTCCTTCCACAATGAATAAACATTGCCTTTATCTAAACCCCATCCAGCATCTCATAGCCATTGAATTACTGAAAGAAATCAGTGTGGTTACCTTGGTCTCTTTCTCTTCTACTTGAAGGGTATCCAAACCCAGCCTTTGACGCAGTTCCTCATTCTCTGCCTGAAGACCCTCTGCCTTCTCAAGAAGAAGCTGATTTTCAATGAGAAGTTTGTCATTCTAGAAGATGGGTAGAATGCAACATTATTCGACATCTTAGGTTGCACAGCACCATTTTCTTTGTGTAAAAGCATTGCTACAGTATTGCTGGAACGGATTCTTCCATTTCAAGTGTAAATTGCATCTACTTGATAGAATAGTCATGTGATTCTGGCCAATCTGCAAGACCTGCTCTATCAGGAGAGTCAGAACTGAATGGACCATTAATAGCTAGATGCCCCCTTCCAAAGACGCAGTGAGAACAAGCTGCACGTGTGGAGGCAGCCATCATCTGTATTGTGTAGTTAAGCCAGGATTGCCAAGGGGAAAATACCACATACAAGCTTACACTAGTGTGTATTCCTGCAAACTGAACACTAACGCAAACTGCACGATGTGTGAGCAATGTCCAATTAAAACCTTTAGTTACCTTGTAAAAAACTACACTAATTTTGTTTGTATATATAGAAAAAATAGTGTGTGAAAGACCCTCCTTACCTCAATCTCCAGCTCTATAACTTGCTGTTCCAATTCACCCATTTTTGCTTTCTTTCTGTCTCTAGCAGTCTGTGCTGCTACTCTGTTTTTTAGTTTCCTATGGAGGGAAACTGACACGGATCAGGGAGGGATGCACAGGGAGAGCAGGAGAGAAACTTAATGACATGGATCGGCGAGGGATGCTCAGAGAGAGCTGCAAGGCTTCCGCGAAAGGGTTTATTAGCATGCCGGTCAGTGAGCCACTCAGTTCAGGAGATTGCGTAACCACACAGCCATCTTGCCACGCAGGCAGACCAGGATGTGAATCCTGGAGTTTATGAAAACGCAACTGTGTGGCTGCCAATCAGGGAATGCTGTTCCTACCGGCATAGCGGCTTTGCACACACGGGCAATTAAACTCACAATACAGTATGTGTTATAATATTGTTACCGCTAGCCATTACAAAAATGCATTCTTCATGTTAACTATTTCTAAATCTATTTTTGTATTCATAAAATACATGACGTTTTCTGAAGAGATGTCCACCACATTACAAAGAGAGATAAGTAGATTCCACCCGGCCTTACCTTCTAAGTGATTTCTCTTCCGGGCTCAAGTGTGTGAGCCTCTGTCGTTTGCGGAGAGGCTGTCCGGATCCATTTGAATCTGAATCCGATGAAACCTGAGAGGCCGGCGGCAGCACTACAGACATGGACCGGTTAAACCCACCCTGTGCTCCGGCTGCTGTGCCAGCCTGTTTCCCGGAGATCAAAAGCACTTTATGGGCTAAACCTGCCCCAGTACCTACGACAACCATTCTGTATACCTGTTTGGGGGAAATTATGAGAGATTATAATGTAATAGACAGCTCGCTTTAAAAAATAAAAATAAAAATTAAAAAAACAAAACCCCAACACCCGCCCTGTTGTCAATTTCTGTCTGTTCTGCTGAATTCCTGTTGCGTTCAATTTCTACCATCGTGTTCCAAAGCGATTGGCCAATGAGAGCTCTGACATCGAGGGGATCTCCGCTCCTATTGGTCACGGAGCTGATGTAATTTACGTCAGAAATGAGATCAGACGGTGTTTTCCTGAAAGACTGGGCGAGTTTGTTTAGAGTCATGGGGGGGATGGTCTGTCCGGTTAAACACAGGGTGGGGGCCAAATCCGATAGCAAAAGAACTTTCTAGTTTAATGTATTTTCTTTTGAAAGCAGCCAAGGAGAAAAATGTAATATAGAAATATGTGCATGTAAATCGCTGTTGTTAAAACATCCATGTGTATATTATTTAAAAGACAAACAGGTACATGTAGGCTACACTTCAGTACATTATATTTTCACAGGTTCCGTACATGCACCGTCTGGAATACCACTGTTATCTACTGCTTCATATTTCAAATCGAATTGTCAGGTTATGTCGCTTTGTAATTCGTGTCGAAGCAGTCAGACAAAAAAATCTCAATTTTACTTTTTTAAACTACGCCAGTAATAACTGTCTCAAAGGCTATAATGAACATAACTGTTTATAGTATATAGCACAAACCCTTTAATATAATGACTTACTGGGCATCTTTAGAAACGGATAATGTTATATCTTGGATAAGCGGGGCTTTGAAAAACAACGTCATCTTGAGTCAACGGTGTTAATTTCCATTGAGATTGCAGGGAGTTTTTAGTTTCTGTGCGGTGGTCGGCCACTTCAGAATTCTTAAAGCTTTCGGGTATACAGCTGCTTCTTGCAGTTTCAGGGATAATTTTAAAGATTCACGGCCCCTTCTTTTGCTTAAAAATACCTTCACATGAAATCTTTGAGTTGCAGTTTCATGTTCTTTACATATCAGTTTCGGTAAATTCAGATTCTGAATGTGCACGGCAACTCAGTATAATGCAGTTAAATTCATCTCAATGCTATTAAGACACACGGTACAATGCAATGTTCGTTATCAATGCATGTTTTAAAAGATGTATTATGGGATGCCTATGTCTGTGTACCATAGTACTGATGAAAGGTAAACCGCATTGTATATAACATACTTCAAACTCGTAATTAAAACGACTCGAACAGCGTCTTGTCTCACTGTTGGGTGTTTAATCTACTCTGATGAAACTTCATGAAACCTGTCAGTTCATGCTTACCACGAGCTTATCTGGACAGCAGGCAGGGTTTCATCATCTCCTCATTAACTGCCAGTGCTAGTATCAGATAATGTGCTGTACCTCAATGAAGTGGTAAACTCTGCAGGACTGTACTGGTGCTCAGTCTCCCTGCATTACAGCACAACCGAGTTATTGCACTGACTTGTAACTTGTACAACAGAAAGCATTAGAGTAGATATAATATATATATATAATATTATATATATATATAATATCTATAAAATGTATATATTATTTTTTAAAGCATCTATAAATATTAGTTGTATTATTATTATTTTTTAAAGCAGGACCTAAATAAACACGGTATATGATTCACTAAAGGATATGCATGTATATGAGAATGTAGTGGTCTAGTAAAGTCATTTGCTATAAAAAGTCTGATGCCTGTTATTTTATGTTTTTCTGACCTAGTGTTTAGAGTTGAGGTATGAGAGACGCAAATGATACATTTCATCAGCTATAGCAATGTTTTAATGGTAATGTTGCAGTTTACCCTGCGGAACATAAGCAATATTTTACACATACTTGGACATGCTTTAACTCGCGCATTAATATCCAAGACAGCAGCCATTCCTGTTCCATTTACTGCATGACACAGTGATGAAAGACCAGGCCAGTTAAACTGTAGAATAGAAAATACTTGTGTCTGGATTTGATGAAAGTTAACAACCCAAAGAGATCCGTTCCCAGATTCCTTCACTCATTTGCAGGCTTCATCTTTCTCAGCGGCTGGTTGTGAGAGCTGATTTGTTATTCATGCCCACAGTGAATAAAACCTTTTGATGGACACGATTTAGCAGTTCCACCCACTCTCGGACGGAGCCTGTGTCCTGGTCTTCTGCGTTACTGTGGTACTTTACATTTAAGCAGATCCGCCCATATAGTAAATATTGACAAGCCTGGTTAACAGGATTTACCACAAAGCTGTTCCAGGTGGTTTGCATGTATCTCTTTGTATTTTGATTGGGAAAATGTGTTTGTTGAAAGGGGCTGCTTCCACCCCTTACTGTGTGTGATTCAAGATGTTTTGGGTGTGGTGCCACCACGGGGGTGTGAGTATGGGGTGTGTAAGTACCTTACACACCCAACCCACACCCACACCACACACACACACACGCACACACACACACCACACACACACACACTTACACACACACACACACACACACACATACTCACACAAACACACACACACACACACACAACACACACACATACACACACACAAACACACAATTATCCCACACAAACACAAACACACCCACACACGCCTAATCACACGCATACACACACACAAACAAAGACAAATCATTTAATCAAATGCCAACCCTTTCGAGCTCTTTCATGATTCACCTGAACTTTGTCCAGACACTGTTTAGGTCAGTATTAATACTAACCAAAGCATGTCAGCAATAACAGGTTGAGAGAATGAAATGACCCACGCAACCCCCTTCCCTTCCATTACCTCCTGCAATTAGGAGCACTCAGGCTCAAGTAATCCATATAAAAATAATTATCCAAAGCGATAGTGGCATGTCACACTATATCTGCTATGAAATGTCATTTACATCACAGTTTAGTTTTAGTACAGTAGATCAAATTATTGTTTCTCCACAGATACCATTAAGAGTGAACTGCGATTTAGCTATAAAATTAAACATAGGTACTCCCATAGGCAATTGCAGTGTTAATAAAGTATAATTATCTGACCTTTGTGCATTGTGTTATTTCAATATACAGTACAGTCATCAAGATATACATTAAAGTTAAGCATGAAGTATAGGGTGGCTTGCAAGGGACACCCAAGTAGGCAACAATACAATAAGGTGGATTACATGCTTGACTTGTATAGCAGCTGGTATGTGTTAGTATGCATAACATATTGAACCAGAGCAACCTTGGCTGTGCCCAGCAGTCAGCCTGACTCCTTTTTATCTTGAGGCACGGGACAGAGGTCAGGGTATACAAACAAAAAGCCCCTCCCTCCCTGACACGTGTGTGATAACATGCAGTCTCATGTGAAGGATCCAGGAATGGCCCAGGGTTTATGCAAACAGCAAGTCATAAAGACAGCCAGGACAACAAGCTTACAGGACACTAGGGTACTGGATTTAAAAGGAAGATTGTATAATGCAATCTTACTTTCTCATCTACACATCTTCTAGTACTCTCAGCTCCCTGGTGTAACTCAGTCAGAGACACTTTACAGGATGAGACAGGGGACATTTTAAAGAGTGTAACGCAAATAAAAACAAGTTATCAATCAAGATCCTGTAGAAAAGGAAATTAAACAGCACCCCCCCCTACACACACACACGCACGCACACACACACACACACACTGAAACACACAAACACACACACACACACACACCGTGTGCGTGTCATCCAGAGTCGTCTTGGAATAATCTTGCCATTTCTTCTGTTGTCAGTTGAAATAGTTGATTTGAAGAGGGGTTGTTGTGTAAGAAGATGGTTGTTATCACATCATTTGCATGTTGTATTGGTTGCCTGGTGGTTTACTTTCTTCTGTTTTCTGGTTAGATGGTAGAGCTATCAATCAGCCCGACAGGGGGGGGGGGGGGGGGGAATCTAATTCTAGGTGAGGTTAATTTCTCAAGCATAATGCATTTTACCCAGGCTAAATGTAATGCTTATCTGAAACATAGTGTCAACGCTACACAGCTGGAAACTAGAAACAATATGCATACTGCAAAACATTTTCAATTACGAGTCATTTATAGAAATAACAGGTTAAAAAGGGACTTTATTTAAAACAAAAGCAAATAGCACAGCTTTGTGAATGCAATTATTTATTTTTCCTTTTTGTTGCTTCACGAAGTCTAGAAAAAAACCCAAACCTAAATTGTAGTAGCATATACAGTAGAGGGAGTCTGAGAAACAAAATGACCCCAAAGTTTGGTGCTTCTCTCATTTGTTTTGGTGTGAAAGGTAATCAAACATGCAATCTTCAGGTATGAAAAACGTTATTGCCCCCCCCTCTAGTTAACTCAACCCAATTAAAGGGATAGTTAGGGTCAGTTGTTTGAATACTTTGGTTAACAATCAGGCCTGATTTGGGCCAGCCGTGCCCAATATAAATCTGACTAACTTTGGCCCTTACCAACAGAGTGGAGTTGAGTGAGTTATGATTCTAGAGGCACACCATGCCACAAACAAAAGAAATTCCTGAAGACCTCCGGAAAAAAAGTTGTTGATGCCTATCAGTCTAGAAATGGTTAGAAATCAATTTATAAGGCTCTGGGGCTCCACCAAACCACAGTCAGACTAATACTGTCCAAACGGAGAAAGTTTGTGACAGTAGTGTATCTTCCCAGTAGTGTCCGTCCTGCCTAAATCTTTCCAAAAGCAAGGCATAAAATTGTCCTGGAAGTTACAAAGAACCCTATAACAACATCCAGGGATTTGCAGGCCTCTCTCGTCTCAGCTAAGGTCAGTGTTCATGACTCCATAATCAAAAAGACACTGGGTAAAAATGGGTTTCACGGCAGAGTAGCAATGCGGAAACTACTGCTCACAAAGAAGAACAAGAATGCTCTTCTCAAGTTTGCCAAAAAGCATCTAGATGATTCTTAAGCATTGTGGAACAATGTTCTATGAACAGATGAGTCAAAGGTGGAATTTTTTGGCCAACATGGGCCCCGTTATGTATGGCGAAAACCAAACACTACATTCCACAGTAAATTAGAGTATGGTTGCCCAATGCATGGTGGTGGTAGTGTCATGATTTTGGGATGCTTTGCTTCATCAGGACCTGGACGACTTGCCATCATTGAAGGAACCATGAATTCTGCTCTGTATCAAAGAATTCTACAGGAGAATGTCAGGCCATCCGTCCGTGAGCTGAAGCTGAAACGCAGCTGGGTCATGCAGCAAGACAATGATCCAAAAAAAACAAGCAAGTCTACATCAGAATGGTTGAAGAACAAGAAATTTAAAGTTTTGGAATGGCCTAGTCAAAGTCCAGACCTAAACCCCATTTGAAATGTTGTGGCAGGACCTGAAACAAGCAGTTTATGCTCAAAAACCCACAATGTCACTGAGTTGAAGCAATTCTGCAAGAAAGAGTGGGCCAAAATTCCTCCACAACGCTGTGAGAGACTGATCAATAACTACAAGAAGCGTCCAATAACTACAGGAAACTTTGGTTGCAGTATATGTGCTGGCAAAAGGTGGCAATAAAAAGCAAAACCCCCAGTTATTGAGTCTAAGGGGGTGATTACTTTTTCACACGGGGGCATTGGGTGTTGCTTAACTTTCGTTAATAAATAAATAAAATAAGTATCACAATTTTGTGTTATTTGTTCACTCAGGGTCCTTTTTTTATCTAATATTAGATTTTGGTTGAAGATCTGATAACATTCAGTGTCAAAAATATGCAAAAATGCAGAAAATCAGACTGAGAGCAAATGCTTTTTTCATGGCACTGTAATCTTCCAGCTGCCTTCCAATGTTTTTGTTGTGCGGAAACAAATGTCAGAATTTGCCTTTCACATCAGACTAGCGGGCAGTGATTTCTCTGCATCTACAATGTTCATTTTGCTTATTTCTCCAAGAGTGTTTCCTTCTCCTGTTTTGAAAAAAGTCAATGTTATCGCTTAGTTATCTAATTTTTTTAACAACATCAATTCAGTATTGTTAAAGTGAGAGTTATAACGCCTGCAATAAAAACATGATAATTTAACGATGCCTAATCACAAATATAAACATGATATTTCTTTTTCGCATGCACTGTCACAAAGACGGCCGAAGTGGGCAGCGTCAGAACCGGAAATGATGAACACAACAGACAGGACGGATGAGTTGAAATGATGGTGACGCTTGCTGGCGCAGGTTTATTGAAAATAAAAGGTTTAAAAACAGAAAACACTTTGTTTGTTCTTGCACGTGACGGACACGGCACTTCACGCCAAAATAAAGAGACAAACAATAACGGACTAACACTTAACAAAACGGCGAGCAGAACGACAGACTAACAAACACGATGAGTTAAATAAAGTATCGTGCCGGTCCCACCAGCACGTAATAGCAATTGATTCTAAACTCTATTCTGTTTCTTCTCTCTCCTGTTCTCTACTCACTGAACACCCAACAACCCCGAGTGAGTGAAAACATGCATGCTTTTATGCAGCTGTACAGAGACTCGACTGCTGCTAATCAATCATTCAATTGGAGTCTCGGTAAAACTGCACGTGAATTAATAAAGTGCAATTCCCTGTGTTCACATATTATATTTTACCAGCAAATTGTGACAGTTGGCTGTGGCACTCAAAAACTGCTCCGTAAATATCAAATATACATTTTAAACCTCGTTTAAAAACAGGGATCAGACCCTTTATTAATTTCGAGGGGCTGTGTACCAATGACTATACACCAACCTTTAAACACACCACACGAAACATATAACAGATAATATACACAGGGGCGGGAACTTTGTCACATATACACCCCCCCCACAGTGCAAAACACATGGCCTCAATGGCCACCTCCCCCCTTAAAAGCCCAAAAGTCCAGCACAAAGTCCTTCAGGGGGCTTCAGGGGGCCTACAGGTCGTAAGGCTGTCATCATTGCTGCTGACATCGGGGTGGCATACTCCTGCCGGGTAGTCCTGGCAGCGGAAAGGCTGCTTGGGGAGTGGTCTCCTGACCTCCCTCCTTCTTCGGAGCCAGCAGCTCCCCTTGGTGAGGCTCCGACCACAATACTTCCTGCTGCGAAGAAACTGCAGTGGGAGCAGGTCTCCTGACCTCCCCCACGATCTCTGGCAGTGAAAAAGCTGCAGTGGGAGCAGATCTTTTTTGGTCTCTCAGGTCTAGTCCTGCAGACTTGCCGTTCCTTAGTTGCTTGATGGCCATGCGGATCTCCTCCTTAGTAGGTATACTGCAGTCGATCGGCAGGTCGCTATAAGCCGGCTGGATATTCGATGGTTCCTGTGAAGCTGGTCTGTTCAGCAAATCCTCAAAATGCTCCACCCATCTGTTCCTCTGCCCCTCTTCATCTGGTATTGTCCTCCCTTCCTTGTCCTTCACGGGTCTTTCTGGTTTGCTGAGCTTTCCTGACAGCTTCTTGATGGTGGCGTACAGGTCCTGCATGTTTCCCTGGTGAGCTGCTTCCTCTGTTTCTATTGCCAGTGACTCCATGTAGTTGCTCTTGTCTTTTCACTTCAGAATACTCTTCCTGTGCCTTGGCTTTTCCAGCTCGCATGCGACTGTTGTTGACTGCCGCCTTCTTCATTTTCCTCTTCTCTGTCATCTTCAAAGTTTCTACAGACATCCATTCCTTTTGGTTGTGTTTCTTGATGC